>NW_025126555.1:0-1099 GCF_004010195.1 Chiloscyllium plagiosum | reverse complement strand
ATGACGTTTCCAGTATCAGTAACCAGCTTCATACACGACATCATGAGAGTAAGCACCCTGAGACATCTGTTTCTGGAGCTGTATCGAAAAGCAGATGAATGTTAATGAACCAAGCCCCTGACAGCAAGGAGAAAACAGCTCTATTTGCTGAATATGTTTGAAGGACAGTATGGGTGTATAATGCTACTGCTCGAGACTGTCCGCAGTTATGGGCATAAAAAGGATAGATTCCCTGACAGTGATGAACAGTTATTATTCTAGTTATTAGAACGAGCGTTGCGACAACCTGTAAATATTCATGAACGACTGAAATACAATCTCAAACCTTCGTAGTCAGCAGATGACTTTTGGGAGCGGTGTATTGCCTGTTGAGGATTTATTTGCAGGTCATCAGCTTTTCAATGGACAAGCTGAGTCACCATCGCTTAGTGCGATGTATTCCTTCTGGTATCACCGACATGATCCGGAAAAAAATATGAACGAGTCTAACAACGTTTGGTCGCCAATTAGGTGAGCAGTGATCTTTTACTTGGATGGCCAGAACGAGACCAACCCACGATCCAAATTACAGATAAAACTGAAGATGTCCAGCGACTTCGCGATCCCTATGCCCCATTTGCCAACCCCGAAGAGGTTGATTGAAACCAGCATACCAACTGGGGTCGCAATCTACCTCAGATGCCAACAAAACAACCGCTACTCAGCAGCCCTTTCTCGAGGGTACACTGGAAGGTGGGACCGGTAGGGCCTTACTTTAATTAGAAATATTGATACCGAGGAGTGAACTGTCCTTGCTGTTGCCTTGAAGCTCACGTAAGAATCGACATGTTTGCATTCTAACAAAAGACTGACCATCGTTGTGGTCTTGTTTTGGTCAACGATTACGGACCGTTGTGGGACCATAGGGGGTTTAATGTCCATGGGACACACTATCAGTAGTGCTGTTATGTCCAAACCAGTCTGGCTGTTATCAAAATGTTTTATTCACGCTGAGATAACTGATGGAGTCTCCAAAGGAAATGAGCAGATAGATGCTACTACCAAGCAGGCAGCATTACGCACGGATTTTCTGTTCCAATTGGGTCCCCAGCAAAACCTG
>NW_025126554.1:0-1099 GCF_004010195.1 Chiloscyllium plagiosum | reverse complement strand
CATTACATGCTGTTCAAGAAAACAACCATGGATACACTCAACGCACTCCTCCTCAAGGCTACCCTGACCGAGCTGGTTCGACCAATCGACATGCAGATTAAAATCCCCATGATAATAGCCATATCATTTTTGCTCCTGCCCCAATGTGGTGTTAATATGTGCTGGCCTATAGACTACGTCAATCAGTGACTTTTCCTTTTTGGAATTCTTAATTTCCACCCAAAAGATTTCAATCACATACTCCACAGAACCTATATCATCGCACAGCACTACCGTGATGTCATCCTGGAATATCAGACCTCCCTTGCATTCCTGTCTGTCCTTCCGAATAGTCTGGGAACCCTGGATATTTAATTCCCAGTCATGACCATTCTGCAGCCATGTCTCCGAGATGGCGACCAAATCATATTCGTTGACGATGGTTTGTGGCATTGACTCATCAACCTTGTTATGAATGCTACAGTCATTCGGGTAAAGTACCTTATGCTCACTTTCTTACCCTCATGCTTCACAACATCGCTAATATCTCCTGAGTAATTCTTCATTCTTGCTTCTTTCTGAGTCTACCATGAACTTAAACCCTCCTGCGTACATGCTAACCTGCTGCTTACCGTTTCATTTATCACCACACTTCCTGTAGCTTTCCATTTCCCATCGCCCCCAACTCACAAGTTTAAAGTCTGAGTGAATGTGTTAGCAGGGCATAGTCTTCTCACACAACAGGGGACAGACTGATTTCTCAGGGTTTAGTTTATTTATTTATACACATAAATAAATGTATATAAATTTTAATGCGTAAATGATATATTTGTTCATAAACGTATTTATTTAGTTCAATGTCAAAGTAACATCAGGTACATTTACCGGCCAGTGAAAACACTTCACCTCTGATGCTTTGTTCTCCGAAGGATTGGAATCACCATTTAATTGGGTTGATGGTTTAATGACTCTCCCTGGGATCAGGGATTGCTTAACAAAAGAATTAAGTAATCTGTTTATGGTTTGTTCTCCTTCCATTTTTCTGTCGTCATACTTACTGGGAGCAAAGTGGTCAGGTGTCTCTGAATGAGCTGTCCTGGTGTTTTATCATCGTACCTGG
>NW_025126553.1:0-1099 GCF_004010195.1 Chiloscyllium plagiosum | reverse complement strand
GGAATAATATTCAACTTGTGGGTTTACCCAAAGTATCGGAGGATTTCCATCCAACAGAATTTATAGCCTGACTTTTACAGGCCTTGCTAGTACTTGAGGCTAAACCCGTGTTGGATGAGGCTCATCGTACGCTGCGTGCTAACCTGAAAGAAGGCGGGTTACCTCGTCCGATGGCTGTCAGGGTGAACCAGTTTCAAGTGAGAAATCACATTCTGCGCTGTGCTGGATGAGCTTCTCCCCTTGTATATAATGGAAAGAGAGGAGACATTTTTCCTGATTTCACCCGACTGTTGCTAAGCAGCATGTGGCTTTTGCCAAGGTAAAGAAGGAGCCTCACTCATGTCCTAACATTAAATTTGGCCTTTGTTATCCAGTGATATTACATATCATCTTGCCGAGCAGACTAACACAGAGGTTTGATGACTTGGGTCGGGCTATGGACCTTGTGAATAAAAACGTTTAAAAAATGCAGTTCCAGAGCCGGTTTGATGTTTGGGCCTAACTAGGTCCGTTAGACATTAGTTTTATGCTACAACGGACAAAGACTGCATTTCCCACTGGGGAGATTAAAATGGACGGTATGCTGTGTTTAAAATCAACTAGGAGAAAGTGAGGACTGCAGATGCTGGAAATCAGAGCTTAAAAATGTGTTGCTGGAAAAGCGCAGCAGGTCAGGCAGCATCCAGGGAGAAGAAGAAGAAAGGCTTATGCCCAAAACGTCGATTCTCCGTCTCCTTTGACGCTGCCTGACCTGCTTAGCTTTTCCAGCAACACATTTTTAAGGTATGCTGTGTTTACAGACTTGGATTTGATTTCTTTTTACATTTGACCTCATCCATCAAGAAGTACATGTTTCCTTACTCAAGATTTTTTTTTGAGAGGTTGCGCTAATGTAGAGTTTAATTGTTTAACTATATACAGTAAATGTTTTTATTACATGTACATGCTTGCTTGTAGAGTTTAATGGTTTAACTATATACAGTAAATGTTTTTATTACATGTGCATGTTTGCTCGTTTTTGCTTCACAGTTTGTGAACAGTTAACTTTTACATCCCCCGAGGTCACCGTGGAGTTTGCTTGAGCTACAAAACACAACAG
>NW_025126552.1:0-1099 GCF_004010195.1 Chiloscyllium plagiosum | reverse complement strand
CCAGCTCCTTTATTTTCTATTATACTGGCGGAAGCAGAGACGCTGCTCCAGCTCCTTTATTTTCTATAATACAGGAGGAAGCAGTGACGCCGCTCCAGCTCCTTTATTTTCTATAATACAGGAGGAAGCAGAGACGCTGCTCCAGCTCCTTTATTTTCTTTTGTACAGGAGGAAGCAGAGACGATGCTCCAGCTCCTTTATTTTCTATAATACAGGAGGAAGCAGTGACGCTGCTCCAGCTCCTTTATTTTCTATAATACAGGAGGAAGCAGAGACGCTGCTCCAGCTCCTTTATTTTCTATTGTACAGGAGGAAGCAGAGACGATGCTCCAGCTCCTTTATTTTCTATAATACAGGAGGAAGCAGAGACGCTGCTCCAGCTCCTTTATTTTCTATTGTACAGGAGGAAGCAGAAACGATGCTCCAGCTCCTTTATTTTCTATAATACAGGAGGAAGCAGTGACGCTGCTCCAGCTCCTTTATATTCTATAATACAGGAGGAAGCAGAGACGCTGCTCCAGCTCCTTTATTTTCATTTATACAGGAGGAAGCAGAGACACTGCTCCAGCTCCTTTATTTTCGAGAATACGGGAGGAAGCAGAGACGCTGCTCCAGCTCCTTTATTTTCTATTATTCAGCAGGAAGCAGAGACACTGCTCCAGCTCCATTATTTTCTATAATACAGGAGGAAGCAGTGACGCTGCTCCAGCTCCTTTATATTCTATAATACAGGAGGAAGCAGAGACGCTGCTCCAGCTCCTTTATTTTCTATTATACAGTAGGAAGCAGAGACACTGCTCCAGCTCCTTTATTTTCTATTATACAGGAGGAAGCAGAGACACTGCTCCAGCTCCTTTATTTTCTATTATACAGGAGGAAGCAGAGACACTGCTCCAGCTCCTTTATTTTCTATAATACAGGAGGAAGCAGTGACGCTGCTCCAGCTCCTTTATTTTCTATAATACAGGAGGAAGCAGAGACGCTGCTCCAGCTCCTTTATTTTCTATTACACAGGAGGAAGCAGAGACACTGCACAAGCTCCTTTATTTTCTTTCATACGGGAGGAGGCAGAGACGCTGCTCCAGCTCCTTTATTTTCT
>NW_025126551.1:0-1099 GCF_004010195.1 Chiloscyllium plagiosum | reverse complement strand
AGAGATGTTGGCCAGGAAACAGGCTCGTGTGTTAAAGTGGCAGGCAACTGGAAGCTTGGGGTCTGTTTTTGCAACAGAACGTAGATCATCTGTTGCCATTTCCGCCAAGGCCACTGAGATGCTGCCAGACACCAGTTCCTGTCCCCTCCATTAACAGCTATGCACCCTCCCAGCCAGATCATAATCCACTCCTTTGTCTTTCCAAAAGTTCCAGTCTCTCTCTGGGTTCTGTCCCTGCCTATTATTTACTGTTTAACCCCTATCTCCTGCAGGTTAGTTTAATTGGCCAAGCTAAATTTCCCATAGTGTTCAGGGATGTGTAGGTTAGGTGCATTGGTCAGGTGAAATATACAGAAATAGGGTAGGGGAATGGGTCTGGGTGGGATACCCTTCGGAGGGACCTTTTGGGCCGAATGGTCTGTTTCCACACTGTCAGGATCCTAATTTTCCCAGCTCCCATCAGTTCTGAGGCAGGGCCACTGGACAGATTTCTGTTCCCAGATGCTGCCAGACCTGCAGAGCTTTCCCAGCACCTTCTGCTTATTGTTCCTGATTGACACCATCCATACAACTTCCAGGTTTGATTCAGACAGGGGGAGGATCCCACCACTGACCTCACAATGGGGTCCAGCTGATTGGTGGAAGCTTCGGACCAATAGGAAAAGGTGGCGGGACTGGTAGACAAGTCGAACCAGCTGGTCATCCAAACAATGGGAGTGAATGAGGGGCGTTGCCATTGGGATTACACGTCACCAGTAACTCGGCAGATACAGTGCCATGTGACTCGGCTGTTGGTGAATGTGGGAGAGGCAAACAGGGAGGACCAATAGGAAAAGGTGGCGGGACTGGTAGACAAGTCGAACCAGCTGGTCATCCAAACAATGGGAGTGAATGAGGGGCATTGCCATTGGGATGACACGTCACCAGTAACTCGGCAGATACAGTGCCATGTGACTCGGCTGTTGGTGAATGTGGGAGAGGCAAACAGGGAAGGGGAGAGTGGCCTCGGAGACACAGAGATAATGAGTCACTTTAGACTGGGAAGTTTTAATTACACTCTGTGCGATTCGTAAGTCTGAATTAGAAACTCTAAATCCCG
>NW_025126550.1:0-1099 GCF_004010195.1 Chiloscyllium plagiosum | reverse complement strand
CATAGGCTGAAATACAGAGACATTTTTACTGGTAGTTGAATTTTGCCAGGCTTGTCATACATGTCAGGTAATTGGAAAAATACAAGCGATAATAAAACCTGCACCATTTTTAAACGATTCCAGCATTTGAGGAACCTTTTCCAATAGTCTTAATTGATCGGCTAGGTCCCCGACATCAAACAAAAAAAAATTGCGCACCAGTATTTGTTAACAATAATGGATGCATCAACTAGATTTCCAGAGGCTATCCCGAGATGCAATATCACAGCCAGAAGAATTGCAGAGGAATTAACCTTTTTAAAGAGATACGGACTATAAATACAGATACAGTGAGATCAAGGTTCAAACTTCACATCCAAATTACTCACTATAATGTCATAGGAATAAAGCAATTCAAGTCGACTGCGTACTATCCAAAATTGCAGGGACCGCTAGAAAGGTGACATTAAACATTAAAGACCATGTTGAGGGTTTATGGTGAAGGTTATCTTGATGATTAGGAAAGGGAATCCCATTTGTGTTTTATGTGAAATTGGATGCACCAAATGAACCCAGAGCAAATTCATTCCATTCGAAGTAGTTTCTGGGCATTAAGTGAGAGGACGTTAAAATTGATTAAGCAGAAAATCGTAAATCAGAATTCAAACGCCACATAGTTGGACTAGGTCTGAAATTTTATAGAATGATGAATAGCGCTGGGAAGTTGGCGAGACAGCATTTAAAAGTATTGCAGCATGCAATAACACAGGAAGCAGACAGGAAATCAAAAATTTGCAATGTTTCTATTGGGGATAAGTTATTACTGTTACTTCCAGGGATAGGTGAAACTTGAAAAGCAAGGTTGAGTGGACCTTATCAAATACAAAGGATATTGAGTGAGGGTAACTATTTGATAAGAACTTCAGACAAAAATAAATACCAGTGTATGTCATGTGAATAGGCTCAAAATGTACTTTAACAGGAACAGATTGCAAGAGGACAAGGTGTTAATGATTATGGCACAGAAGGAAGAACCAAGTTCAGAGGATTCTGAATCGGACATTCCTCAAATTAAAGTGGACAATGAGGTAATTGTCTAAAACTGGGATAAATTATTAAG
>NW_025126549.1:0-1099 GCF_004010195.1 Chiloscyllium plagiosum | reverse complement strand
TTCTGGTAATTCATGTTCTACTCCTAACACTTCGTGTCTGTATGCTACAGACAACACAATCTGGTGCACCTCTGCTCATTTCTCCTCTGCACTAATGTGCTGGGGTCTCTACTTTTGTTTTAGGCTTCTATCCTTAACCCTCAGGAATGCGTTCTGATTCCTTTTCTGAGTTTGCATCAGAATATATATCTTCTCATCTTTCTGTTGCAAGTCTCTTAGCCTTTCTGGACTAAACACTTCTGTCTAACCCACTGCCTGTGAAGGGGTTTCCTGTACCATTACATCAAACAGGGTGTCAGCTAACTGAACCTCAACTTCTTCGTTTTTCTGTTTAGTTTTTCGTTTTGCTGTAACATATGACAGTGGCTTCTTATTACGACACAGTCTGGAAAACTTCCATGGCATTCTTCTAGTACCTCCTTAGTCCTCTGACCTTCCGTTGGCTTCTCCACTACAAGAGGTGTCACTCCCACCTTGGATCCTTCTAAATAATTCCCAAGAACAAATTGTATTCCTGAAATGTCAGCATTTTGTCCATCACTCCCACAGTTACCTCCCCCGTCTTGATTTGGCTCTCCAACATGAACGTACACAGGAGAACGCTACATTTCTGCCTATTTATTCAACAAATTATTACCTTCTTGGATAACAGGTCGGAAAGCGTGAAAATACTTTCATATCTTACTATCGGAGACTGACCAGATCCCATATTTCCTGGAATAATAACTTATTTCCCATTCTCTTCCTGTTCTTTCTGAGTAAACTTTTCCCACAGCGATAAAGTCTTAACAGAGATGAGCAACTAACTCAATATCCCACCCCTGCAAGGCTGTGCAATCTCCTGCAGTTCCTCGGTTTTTCTTTGGGTCTCCTTTACTACTTTCCCTAATACCATTAGATTAGCCTCTTTTCCCAGATCTTTTCCCATATCGTCATTCTTCCATGACCACCACTGTGACTTTAGGTGTCCCTTCTTACCACCGTGGAAACACCTGAGGCCTTTCATTTTCTTGGAATTCTTTTCATCACCAATAGAGAACTATTCTCAATGTGCTCGACTCTTTGATGAAGGATCTCCCCTGCTTCCAATTTCTATCCC
>NW_025126548.1:0-1099 GCF_004010195.1 Chiloscyllium plagiosum | reverse complement strand
AGTACTGACCCTCCATCAGTGCAGAGCTCGCTCTGTACTGACCCTCCATCAGGACAGAGCTCCCTCAGTGCTGACCCTCCATCAGTGCAGTGCACTTTTCAGTACTGACCCTCCATCAGTGCAGAGCTCCCTCAGTAGTGACCCTCCATCATTGCAGAGCTCCATCAGTACTGACCCTCCATCAGTGCAGAGCTCCCTCAGTACTGACCCTCCATCAGTACAGAGCACCCTCAGTACTGGCCCTCCATCAGTGCAGAGCTCCCTCAGTAGTGACCCTCCATCAGTGCAGAGATCACTCAGTACTGACCCTCCATCAGTGCAGAGCTCCCTCAGTACTGACCCTCCATCAGTGCAGAGCTCCCTCAATACTGACCCTCCATCAGTACAGAGCTCCCTCTATACTGACCCTCCATCAGTGCAGAGCTCCCTCAGTACTGACCCTCCATCAATACAGAGCTCCCTCAGTACTGACCATCCATCAGTACAGAGCACCCTCAGTACTGACTCTCCATCAGTGCAGAGCTCCATCAGTACTGACCCTTCATCAGTACAGAGCTCCCTCAGTACTGACCCTCCATCAGTGCAGAGCTCCCTCTGTACTGACCCTCCATCAGTACAGAGCTCCCTCAGTACTGACCCTCCATCAGTACAGAGCACCCTCAGTACTGACCATCCATCAATGCAGAGCTCCCTCAGTAGTGACCCTCCATCAGTACAGAGCTCACTCAGTACTGACCCAACATCAGTGCAGAGCTCCCTCGGTACTGACCCTCCATCCAGACAGAGCTCCGTCAGTAGCGACATTTCATCAGTGAAGAGCTTCCTCTATACTGACCCTCCATCAGTGCAGAGCTCCCTCAGTACTGACCCTCCATCAGTGCAGAGCTCCCTCAGTACTGACCCTCCATCAGTGCAGAGCTCCCTCAGTACTGACCCTCCATCAGTGCAGAGCTCCCTCAGTACTGACCCTCCATCAGTACAGAGCTCCCTCAGTACTGACCCTCCATCAGTACACAGCTCCCTCAGTACTGACCTCCATCAGTACAGAGATCCCTCAGTACTGACCCTCCATCAGTGCAGAGCTCCCTCAATACTGACC
>NW_025126547.1:0-1099 GCF_004010195.1 Chiloscyllium plagiosum | reverse complement strand
CTATTCACATCTTAATTTAAATTCATTTTGCATTGACTTCTCGTTCACCACTGCTAAAAGCCTGGTTATCTGTTGTCACATCCTCTTTTCCCTGTCACCTACCCCTCACCTCTGGCAAGTGACTAAAATGCCCAGTTTTCAATCATTTTCAGTTCTGAAGAAGTGTCACACTGGACTTGAAATGCTAGCTCTGTCTCTCTGTCTCTGCAGATGCTGGCAGACCTGCTGAGTTTCTCCAGAAATAAATAGGCACAGCACAAATTTTCAATTAAACAAATAACTACAGATACTGCAAATGAAAATGCATAAATTGCTGTAGAAACTGTGAGCTTTGTCGAAGGGTTACTGGACCCGAAAGATGAACTCAGCTTTCACTCCAAAAGATGCAGCCAGACCTGCTTAGTTTCTTCAGCAATTTCTGCTTTTGAACATTTTCCATAGACGTGTGTCGAATCTGCTCAAACGCCCTGTCCAGCACAGAGCGCTGTACATTGGGAAGGGAACAAAAACGCAAAGTGCACAAGTTCATTTGCTCTGAAACGACATAAGGCTGACATCGCTGACACGACTGAGGTCAGAGAGAAAAACAGAGGAAAAAAACATTCACGTCAAACACAGCAGATGGTATTACGGGAAAGACAATGATTCAGATTAATATTTTAAAGTATCTGAGTAATGTAACAAATTGGAGGCGTGAAATCAGGGCGAGACCCTCAGCAGAATGAGACGATGAAACTGGATGTGTTCGCACGTCAGAAACCAGGTTAGGTCACTGAATACAGGGCTGATGGGTGAATGGGTCTCGGTGTGAACTGGGGGAAAGTCAGTAGAATTGATTTGCAGATATTGCATCTCACACTGGGTTATCATGTGATGCTGTAGATCACAGCAGCAGCTGCAGCAGAATTGCATTCAATCACAATCCATAACTTTTCCCCCAGGATAATCCAAAACTCTACCATTATCATCAAGCCGAGTGATGGTTCAGTGCCGAGTTTGGGTGAACATGCCAGAGTCAGAACCATGTGTATCTAAACCTAATGACAATCCATTAAAGCTACCGCAATTGACTGGTTACATTACAAACAGCAGAACTACC
>NW_025126546.1:0-1099 GCF_004010195.1 Chiloscyllium plagiosum | reverse complement strand
TTTTGACATTTCAATTCTCAGAAAATCATTCTGGCTGTTAACCTTATCTGTGCATCTCATAATTTTGCCTGATCTGATCAAGTCTCCCCTCAAAGTCCACTGCTCCAAAGAAAATATCCTGAGCTTTTCTGGCATCTCATTATAGGTCATACCCTCTAAAAAGGCAGCATCCTAGTAAGCACCCTCTGCGTCCTCTCCAAAGCCACTGCATCCTTCCTGTAATGTGGTGAACACAATTGAACACAGCACTCTCAGTATGACCTAACCAAAGTCTTATAAAGCTGCAACATGACAACCTGACTCTGGTAATCAATTTGCTCACGAATAGAGACAGGCATGACAAATGCCATCTTTACCACCTTATCTACTTACATGTTCTCTTTAAGGGGGACGGGGACTTGAATGACACGATTTCCATGAACAACAAAGCTGTTCAGGGTCCCGTCTTTCACCATATACTTTTCCTTATTATTTAATCTCTCAAAGAGCAGCATCTCACACTTACATGGATTAAACTCCATCTGCTATTTCTCCGCCCATATCTGCAGCTTTTCTATGTCCCACTGTAATATTTCGTAACCCTCCATACATCCACTATTCCCCCAACCTTTGCATTGTCTGCACACTTACTAATGCATCATTTATATTTTCATCGAAGTCATTTTTTGTACGCCATAAACAACAGAGTCCCAGTACAGATCCTGTGGAAGAACGAGGGAAAATAAGGGAAATATAGAATTCTTGAATAAATGAGACTCTTGAATGACAAAACAATTCTGATCAATAATCTCTGAATGTTATTAAAAAGAAACAATATTTTAATCCTCAGTTTACCACTCTTCGTGAATATCTAGTCAAGATCAAAACAAACCGTTTTGGAAATATTTAATCATTTTAATTGTTGAGTTCTAACATTATATGCCTTTACTGAATGAGGGTGTCACTGTACAGGCCAGCAGTTATTTCCCATTCCTAACTGCCCAGAGGACAGTTGAGAGTCAGCCACGTTGTTGTGGGTTTGGAGTCAGACCTGCCGTGGTGGGATTCAAATTTGGGTCCCCAGAATATCATCTGGATCTCTGGATTAACAGGCTAGCAA
>NW_025126545.1:0-1099 GCF_004010195.1 Chiloscyllium plagiosum | reverse complement strand
AGCAACACAGTCTAAAGATATTCCATAATATTTTAGTTTTAACTCCTCAGTTTCTTGGCCTTCCTCGAGATTTTCAACAGCAAGGAGCGTCACTCCCACATGGGACGTGCAAATCATTTCGAATATCAAACTGAATTCCTGGAACTGACACTCTGTCTATCACTGTTACTTCCCCAGTCTTGGGTTGACACTCCAACGTGATCTTAAATAAGGGAATCCTACATTTCTGTACATCTATCCCACAAATTACCACATTGTCGGGCAATAAAGCAGATAGAGCGTATATTCACTCGTTCTTAACATCAGCGATAGTATAGATCATCTGCCTCTCACAATTATAACTACTTGTCCTTCTCCCACTGTTCTTTCCGAGGGAGTGTCCATCACAGAGCCAAATTCTTTGCAGAATTTTGCAAAGACTTTGCAGGTGGGCGGCACGGTGGTTAGCACTGCTGTCTCACAGTGCCAGAGACCCGGGTTAAATTCCCGCCTCAGGCGACTGACTGTGTGGAGTTTTCAAGTTCTCCCCGTGTCTGCGTGGGTTTCCTCCGGGTGATCCGGTTTCCTCCCACAGTCCAAAGATGTGTAGGTCAGATGAATTGGCCATGCTAAATTGCCCGTAGTGTTAGGTAAGAGGTAAATGTAGGGGTATGGGTGGGTTTCGCTTCGGCAGGTCGGTGTGGACTTGTTGGGCCGAAGGGCCTGTTTCCACACTGTACACACCCTATTCTAACTTCATACCTAGCCTCCGCCTAGATCTATGCCAAATCCGGCAGCTCCTCTGCTCTTCCTGGGGTGTCCTTGACTTCACTCATTCCACTGGTTTACCATGTTTTACCACATCTTCTGCCACACTGACTTTCTTCAACGACCAGCACTGTGATTTGACCTGTCCCACTTTACCACAGTGTAAATACCTGAGACCTTTCAACTCCTTTACAGATTTTTTGTTTTTTTCTAAATGCTGTGGCAAATTCTTATCAGTTTTCTCCAACCTCGGATTCGTAGTGTCGTCTCTCCACTTCTCCCAAATTCCATCCGTCACAGGACTAAATTCTGCTTTTTAAAAAAAAAATCTCCTCCAGCAGAATAACCTCTC
>NW_025126544.1:0-1099 GCF_004010195.1 Chiloscyllium plagiosum | reverse complement strand
ATTTAAAGTCATAACCTGTGCCTTTGAATTACATGGCCAGTGACATTATTACTCTGTTATGAGGTCCCTATTATGAAATAGGTGTATTGACAAGAACAAGTTTGTGGTCAAAATATTTGTAACTGGAAGAGTGGTCAGAAAAGAAGTGGAGCCATAAAATCAGAAGTTAACAAGGGGGCAGATGATGGCTTATTCAGCAACAGCATTGAGGCAGAGGTGGAGACTGGGGATATTATCGAGGTGGGTGTAGGCAGGTTTGATGGTAGAGAGAATATAGAGACATAAAACTGTTTCAGGCAAACGGAAAACTCAAGGGTTGGAACAGTCTTGTTCCTTCTTAGGTGTTTATGAGTGAGGAATCTGAAATTGATGGAAATGAAGTGGAGTTTGTGTCTGAAAGTGAAGCTGGCAGATTATGTATTTGTTAAATATAAATAACAGAAATAGCAATAATCTTCACCATCGTTTATAGAATTGACAGAGATAGGCTTACCAGGAACACCGACTATAGCGAGGATGGGATAGTAATCTGCTTGAATAATCATCAATATGGCTCATATCCGCAATTCTAACCATGGCCAATCCCGAGACAGATAATAAAGACCATCAGATAAACTTCTGTCTATTGTTGTAACATTCCAGTCTAATGTTCTCAGATTCTGAGCCAATGTTGGAACATTCTAGTCTGTTGTTCTAAGATTCTCTTCCTTTCCCTCTTCCTGTAACTACTGAGCCCAATCGTCTTGAGGATGACGCTGCCGCTGATACTATGGCATAACAGGTTGAATGAAGCCCCTTACTAATAGAAGAGGGAAACCCTCTAATTACAAAGTTAGGATCCATGGAGACTGACATCAATCACAGTCACAAACAGCTACAGTAAACCCTTTTCACTACAACCCTCATATGTCATCACAATATTGGTCTGGTTGGGATGTTGACATTGCTGACTATTGGGCTAATAGCACATCTCCAGTTGTAAAGTTAGAGGTGAGGTAGAGTGATGATGCTTTTTATTCATTAGCTCAATGATCCTACTATGTTTTGGCAGGATGGGAATTGCTGGGGTCTGTGGTGTAAAATTCCAAGCAGTGGAATG
>NW_025126543.1:0-1099 GCF_004010195.1 Chiloscyllium plagiosum | reverse complement strand
ACAAGCACCACCCATTTCTTGAAAACATTGCCACCTAGGTACCTAGAACAAGGAACAAAGAACAAACGACATGAAAGCACAGAAACAGGCCCTTCAGCCTTCCAAGGCTGCGCTAATCCAGATCCTCTATCTAAATGTGACACCCATTTCCCAAGGATCTGTATCCCTCTCCCCCTTGCCCATTCATGTATCTGTCTAGATACACCTTAAATGATGCTACAATGGCAACGTGTTCCAGACACCCACCACTCTCTGCCTAAAGAACTTTCCATGCATAGCTCCCTTAAACATTTCCCCTCTCACCTTGAACCCATGACCCCAACTAATTGAGTCCCCCACTCTGGGAAAAAGCTTCTTGCTATCCACCCTGTCTATACCCCTCATGATTTTGTAAGCCTCAATCAGGTCCCAACTCAACCTCTGTCTTTCTCATGAAAATAGTCTAATCTACTCAACCTCTCTTCATAGCTAATGCCCTCCATACCAGGCATTAGCTACTTCACCAATCTTAGTGTCATCTGCTAACTTGATAATCAGACCACCTACACAAACAACAGTGGTCCCTGCGGATCCCTGTGGAACACCACTGGTCACAGGTCTCCATTTTGAGAAGCTCCCTTCCATTATTACTCTCTGTCTCCTGTTGCCCAGCCAGTTCTCTATCCATTTAGCTCTTACACCCTGGCCCCATGTGACTTCACCTTCTCCATCAGCTGACCATGGGGAACCTTATCAAACGCCTTACTGAGTCCATATATATGACGTCAATAGCCCTTACCTCATCAATCAATTTTGTCACTTCCTCAAAGGATTCTATTAAGTTGGAAAGGCATGACCTTCTCTGCACAAAACCATGTTGCCTATCACTGATAAGCCCATTTTCTTCCAAATGTAAATGGATCCTTTCCCTCATTATCTTCTCCTGCAGTTTCCCTACCATTGACGTCAGGCTCACCTGTCTATAATTACCTGGAGTATCCTTGCTACCCTTCTTATAGCAATCTTACAAATTCTCCAGTCCTCACCCATGGTCAGGGATGGTGCAAAAGTTTCTGTTAAAGCTCCAGCTATTTCCTCTCTTGTTTCCCTTAGTAACCGA
>NW_025126542.1:0-1099 GCF_004010195.1 Chiloscyllium plagiosum | reverse complement strand
AAATTACCCATAGTGCCCAGGGATGTGAGGGTTCGCGTGGGGATTGGCCGTGCTAAATTACCCATCGTGCCCAGGGATGTGCAGGTTAGTGTGGGGATTGGCTATGCTAAATTACCCATAGTGCCCAGGGATGTGCAGGATAGTGTGGGGATTGGCCGTGCAAATTACCCATAGTGCCCAGGGATGTGCAGGTTAGGGTGGGGATTGACCGTGCTAAATTACCCATAGTGCCCAGGGATGTGTGGGGTAGGGTGGGGTATTGGCCGTGCTAAATTACCCATAGTGCCCAGGGATGTGCGGGTTAGGGTGGGATGCCCGTGCTAAATTACCCATAGTGCCCAGGGATGTGCGGGTTAGGGTGGGGGATTGGCCGTGCTAAATTACCCATAGTGACCAGGGTTGTGCGGGTTAGGGTGGGATGCCCGTGCTAAATTACCCATAGTGCCCAGGGATGTGCGGGTTAGGGTGGGATGGCCGTGCTAAATTACCCATAGTGCCCAGGGATGTGCGGGTGAGGGTGGGGATTGGCTGCGCAAATTACCCATACTGCCCAGGGATGTGCGGGTGAGGGTTGGGACTAGCTGTGCAAATTACCCATAGTGCCCAGGGATGTGCAGGTTATGGTGGGGATTGGCCGTGCTAAATTACCCATAGTGCCCAGGGATGTGCGGGTTAGGGTGGGGGATTGACCGTGCTAAATTACCCATAGTGCACAGGGATGTGCAGGTTAGGGTGGGGATTGACCGTGTAAATTACCCATAGTGCCCAGGGATGTGCTGGTTAGGGTGGGGGATTGGCCGTGCTACATTACCCATAGTGCCCAGGGATGTGTGGGTTAGGGTGGGGATTGACCGTGCTAAATTACCCATAGTGCCCAGGGATGTGCTGGTTAGGGTGGCGGTTTGGCCATGCTAAATTACCCATAGTGCCCAGGGCTGTGAGGGTTAGGGTGGGGGATTGACCGTGCTAAATTACCCATAGTGCCCAGGGATGTGCGGGTTAGGGTGGGGATTGGCCATGCTAAATTACCCATAGTGCCCAGGGATGTGCTGGTTAGGGTGGGCGGATTGACCGTGCTACATTACCCATAGTGCCCAGG
>NW_025126541.1:0-1099 GCF_004010195.1 Chiloscyllium plagiosum | reverse complement strand
GAGATTTGAAAAAGGTCATCAAGGTAAAATATTATCTGTTTCTCGATCCACAGATGGATAATTACTTGAGGAATATGTGCAGTTTTACGGTTAACAATTGATACCTTTCCCAAATCAGAAACTGGAGTTTTAGAATAGCTGCTGCTTTATTCGACATTATTCTTCAACTACGCTGCAGTCTGATGCTCCAATAATTCCTGATTAACGTCAGTAAAAGCTGTTTTAGATAACGATTGGAATTACAACTGCGGCCTTTTATACACGCTATTAAGTATCAAGCGCTGATCAGTTGCTCCACTGGAGCCGCCGGCAGCAAGCCTAATCGTATCAACGTGCCTAATCGTACCTCTGGCACTTTCGACCCGCCTGTTCTACGATTGGAATTACAACTGCGGCCTTTTATACACGCTGTTAAGTACCAAGCGCTGATCAGTTGCTCCACTGGAGCCGCCGGCAGCAAGCCCAATCGTATTAACGTGCCCTAATCGTACCTCTGGGACTTTCGACCCGCCTGTTCTACTTTTGCTGTGGTTCTGAAATTAAAGCTAAGGCAGAGGAGGAGGAACTGATATGGACCTGCGACTTTTCGAGCATCAGGTTCAGGAAACGGGACAAAGAAAAACGTTGTGCAAAATAGACTTGATTGAAAACTGGGTTTCTGTGGGTCGCTGCGTTGTTTACAGACAATGTTATATTATCGTTGTCCCAGGAATTCTCATTCGGTCGGTTTCAATTTGGCACAGAATTCGATTCAACGACACTTCACTATCTTCCTTCTGCATGTTCCTACAGACAAAAAGAAATATACTGCACTCATCATCAATATTCAACATGGTGACATCCAAGGACATGTTGCACAGTTTTCATGAATACTGAAAATATCAGAATGTTATGCAAGAGTAAATTGAACTTCAGTTTAAATTGTAAAGTGATAAAAATCCAGAGTAAGATCCAGGATGCCCGAAATTCATGATTATTACTGTGGCCAGAACTCTCGCCAGGCAAAGGGGAAATCTGTCCCTGAATCCCCAATATCCACACGGCCGTTCGCTCCATGTGTCCAGTGGGAAACCTGTGTGAAGGAGCATGCAGCTTGACA
>NW_025126540.1:0-1099 GCF_004010195.1 Chiloscyllium plagiosum | reverse complement strand
ATAAAGATGGTGATGGCTGTGGCGGTCAGCTGGAGCTTTCCTTGGGGTGTGGAGCTGTGGTTTGCTGTGCTTCCTGGTTGTTGTCTTTTGGGGGCGGAGCTCACTTGCAGCAGGTCCCGTGTGTCCAATCAGGTTTTCCCTTCAGTTTTACAACTGTCGGGTTGTCAGAGGCACCAAGTATGGGCCTTTCCACCGAGGAGAGCGAGAATCCTTTCCCAGTGATTTGATCATTACATAGTCCCCAGGTTGGAACGGATGAGGTGGCTCCTGGTGGGGTCTGGACATCGCTGCCTTTATCAAATCATGGTGAAGGTTAATGACCCTACTGAGGGATTGGCCCTAATCCAGCAGAGTTTCCTGTGTCAGGGGTAGTGCTGTATCTGTGGAGAGGTTTGGGGGGGCCTGGTCACTAAGGGCATGGGTCCAAAACTGAGATGGAGGAGAAATTTTGGGATGATATTTGGGGACTACAGAATTGATGGGGACACTACATTTGACGAGACAATATTTGGCAGATGGTGGGCAAAATATTTGTGCGGGGGGAATGCTACATCTGAGGGTGATATTCTTCTGGGGTGACTCAAGATTTTGGGAAGGGGCAAATTACTGTGAGGGTGTGGCAAAGTTGTGGGGTAAAGACAAGGGCAAAAGTGGGAAATAGTGAAATATGTTGAGGGAATATCTGCGGGGGCAAAAACGAAAAGGCGAGGGTGTGAAATGGGGGGTGTATGGGATCTCAAAATTGGATGACACAAAGTTCGAGAGGTAACATTTGGCAGGGAGTCACATTCAGCAATTTTGGATAGAGAAAAACACTTGGGGGAGAGACAGGAAAAATGCAGAGAAAGGGAGAGACAGAAAGGTGGAGACAGGAGATAGAAAAAATGCAGACAGAGAGGGAGGGGGCACACACCTGGAGGGAATTGACAGACAGAGGGAGAATGAAATAAAGAGTTGAGAGTGTGACAGACAGAGATGCAGGAGGGGAAGACAGAAAGACCAAAAGAGAGAAAGGAGGAGAGACTTTGAGAGAAAGATACAGGGACACAAAGTGAGAAACAAAGAGACATAAAGTGACAATGTGAGAAAAGTGATGGGA
>NW_025126539.1:0-1099 GCF_004010195.1 Chiloscyllium plagiosum | reverse complement strand
TAAAATTATATATTGGCGTCTTAGAGGATGAAAACAGCAAGATAATAATGGTAAACTCAGAAATGGCATAGGCAAAACCAACACTTCCTGTTTTCACATGTTTTTAAAGGTTTCTTTTTTAACCCTGCAAAACTTTGTTTTTGTTTAGAAACAATAAAACGTTTTTTAAAAAATAATAAGGAGTTGTGCCTTCATTCCGGAGAGTCCTGATTTTTTTTCAGCTCAGGAGAAGACTTTTCTTCTCGGAGTATATTGAAATTGAATATTTATATTGAGTTAATTAGCCAAGGGGTTGATTATATTTAATTTTTATATGTTTGATATGTATATGTTTTTTCTTCCATTTTAACATTATTATCTATAGGTAATGAAAGATAACATATATATAAGGTGTTGTGAAAAATCCTGCTTCTAGGCATAATGTTATTGAGGCCACAGAGAGGTTGGCGAGAAGATTTAGAAAAAGAATACTACCCAGCAAAGCAGTCAGATAAATGGTGACTGTCAGGAAAGATAAGAAGATAGTTCAAAGTCCCCGGCGACTATTCCTCGATTTTCACTTTTTGGAACTTCGAAGGACGTAGTCTTTCTGAGGAAAATGGAAAAGCCGTCAGTTATTGGGTTGTTGGAAGGATTTTTATATTAGGCAGCGTTAGAGACGATGTGGTAGAATTATTGCTACAGTGAGATTTTCAGTCAGAGGCATCAGCAGGAGATTCTGTGGCAGTGAGTATGAGTTTAGGATGGTTTGTGCAAGGCTTAAGAATGACTAAACGTTTCAAGTACATTGTTAAAGGTGAGATTGAGTAGTCATAGATTGTTGTACATATATGTAGGAATGACATTTTTAGGGAAAAGATTAAGGCAGTACAGGGTATATTTATGAGATGAGGTAGATTAAAAATAAAACTTTAGAAGTAGTAATTTTTGGTTTACTGCCAATACCAACCCCAACCGGTGGAGGAACGAAAGGTTAAAGGAGAAAAATCAATGGCCGAAGAGCTGGGTTGTTGTTGAGGGATTGAGATTTTTGAGAAATTGGAATTTGTTTTGGAAGAGAAAACATATGTTCAAAAAGGATTCGTATAATCTAAACCAA
>NW_025126538.1:0-1099 GCF_004010195.1 Chiloscyllium plagiosum | reverse complement strand
CATCTGGGAAGAGAAATCAGAGTTGACATTTCGAGTACTGTGACCTTTTCCAACAACTGTTTTGTCATTGATTCTGATTTACAACATTTGTCTTTCTTTTGGTTTGTATGTTTGCATTAAATCTGTTTAATCCGACTCCCTCATTCTTTGTTGAAATTTGACCTACTCTCCATGGCTTTGGTTATTTCTAACCTAAGTGTCTTTCGTGGTTTCACCAGTAGTTCATGGTTTTTATTGTTTAATTCCTTCTGCTGAAGCAGGTCTATTTATAAATGTTTTACAGAGAACATAGCTACAATACAGAGCAGGCTGAATCTGCATATGTACCCCACCCCGAGTTACCCTTCAGAGTTATGAGCTGCCTTCTTAGATCACTGCAGACCATTGGATGTTAGAGCATACACATCGAGTCATAGAGCACGGAAACAGACCTTTCGGTCCATTGCTGATCAGATTTCCGGAACTGAGCAAGTTCTATTTCCCTCTATTTGGCCTATTACCCCTAAACCTTTACGACCCATGCAGCTGTCCAAATGTCGTTTAACTGATTCAACAACACTGAAGGAATGGTGATGTGTTTCAAAGCCATGAAGGCGAGTGTCTTGAAGGAAACTTGCAAGTGGTGTCATTCCCATTCATCTGCTGCTTCTAGTCAGCAGCGGATGTGAGGATGAAGGAGAGCTGTCTGAGGGACCTTGGTGACCTGCTGCAATGTGTCTTGTAGATTGTACACCCTGCTGTGACTGAGTGACTGTGGGGGAGGGGATCAGACTGATGGTTTGTGGATGTGATGGCAATCAAATGTGCTGATATTTGCTAGAAAAAAAGGCAAACTGCTGCAAAAAACAACGAAAATGTTAGATAACCTCAGAGTATCTGTTAGTTTTTATGGATAGAGAAATTCTCAGTTAGATCTGCAGAATGTAGTCATTTCGCTACACAAATTTGCTCCGTCAGTCAATCGTGACTGATATGTTTCCTATCCCCACTGCCCTGATTTACTCCTGTGTCCCTTGATTACTTTATTCAACAAGAAACTAACTTTTTCTTGAATGAACTCAATGCTTTCGTCTCCCCAGCCTTTCTGTGGCACTGAATT
>NW_025126537.1:0-1099 GCF_004010195.1 Chiloscyllium plagiosum | reverse complement strand
AAGAAACTAAGGAGTTAAAACAGAAATATCCAGGTATTTTCCCAGACTGTGTGGTAACCAGATCCCACTATCAGAAGTTACAGCATGAAGCGGAAAGTAAAGAGAAAGTTGAAGGAATTGAGGTCCAGTTAACGGACACAATATTTTATGTAAAAATGCAGGAATATCCTCTGAACAGGCAGAGGGGCCGACAGAAGTGTTTATTCCTGAAATGCTAAGGGACTTGCAACAGCAAGGCAAGATGATAGAAGATATATATGTGGATGCATACTCTGAAAAGGAGGCAGAGAATATTTCGGAGTGTTTTTATCTGAAAGATAAAATCCTTAGGCAGAAATGGAGAATACGGTAGGATCGTGCAGAGGAGAAACGGGCCGAAGTGCACCAGATTGTGTTGCCGGTAGCAGACAGACAGGTGTTATGGGTAGTACATGAACAACCTGTAGGAGGTCACCCAGGGGTATGAAAGACTCAAGCTAAGGTACAAAAGCATTTATATTGGCCTGGAATGCACAAGGATGTGGTTAACTTTTGCCGTATGTGTCACACATGCCAAATGGTAGGTAAGCCACAGGCAGTAATAAAACCAGCCCCTTTGTTGCCAATTCCTGCATCTGAAGAACCTTTCACATGGGTTTTAATTGATTGTGTAGGTCCTCTCCCGAGAACTAAAGTGGGAACCAGTACTTGTTAACCATTATGGATGTGTCTACCAGATTGCCGGAGGCAATTCCGTTATGGAGTATCAAAGCAAAAAGGGTGGTAGAGGAGTTAGTAACTTTCTTTACACTGTATGGGCTACCCAGAGAGATTCAGTCAGACCAAGGGTCAACTTTCACTGTTAGGCTATTTAAGGAGGTTATGGATAGCTTAGGTATAGAGCACTTTAAATCCAGTGTATATCATCCTGAATCCCAGGGAGCTTTAGAAAGGTGGCATCAGACCCTGAAGACCATGTTGAGAGCGTACTGTCAGGATTACCCGAATTATTGGGATAAAGGCATCCCATTTGTATTGTTTGCCATTAGAGATGCCCCCAAACAAATCTACTTAGTTCACTCCCTTCGAGTTAATATTCGGGCAGGAAGTGAGAGGCCCT
>NW_025126536.1:0-1099 GCF_004010195.1 Chiloscyllium plagiosum | reverse complement strand
ATACGAGGTAATGCATTTTGTAAAACAAACAAGAATAGAGCTTATACAATTAATGTTAAGGCTTCGGTTAGTGTTTTAGAGCAGAGGGACCTCCGGGTTCAGGTACATAATTCTTGAAGCTTGCATCACAGGATGGATAAGACGGTGCTTGGTATGCTTGACTATTGCTCAGTCCATTGAGTGTAGGATTTGGGACGTCATGTTGAGATTGGACAGACATTTGCGATGCCTGTTCTGCACTACTCTGTCCAGTTCTGGTCGCCCAGTTAACAGGGAAGATATTATTAAACTGCAGGGCGTTCAGAAGAGATTTACCAGGATATTGCTGGATATGGAAGGCTCGAGTTCTGAAAAATGGCTGGATAGGCTGAGTCTTTTTTCACTGGAGCCTGGAGGTTGAGACATGATGCTATAAAGGTTTATAAAAATAAATGAGGTATATAGATCAATTTAATGGTAGTTGCCTTTTCCTCAGGATGGGGGAGTCTCAAAAGGAGGGGCCACATTTTTAAGGTTAGAAGAGAGAGATGTTCAAAAAAAAGATATGTGGCAATTTATTACACAGAGGGTGGTTTGAGTGTGGAATGAACTTCCTGAGAAAGGGGTTGATGTGGGTACAATTACAACATTTAAAAGATATTTGGATAAACAGGTGAATAGGGAAGGGTTGGAGTGATATGGGCCATCTTCAGGCAGCTGGGAAGAGTTTAGTTTTAGATTATGGTGGGTATCAACTGAAGGGTCAGTTTCCATGCTGCATGGCTCTATGACAAGAATATGGTTTTATTCTATTGTTGAAGAAAGGATCAGGGCTGCATCATCTACAGAAACGAGTTGGTTGAAAATACAGGAGTGATTGTGCAAAAGTTTGTTGATGATCAAATGAATGGTGTCATGGGCAGTAAATACGGTTATCAAAGGGGATCGTGACCAACTGGGCCAGTGGACCAAGGAATGAAAGATGGAGTTTAATTCAGGTGTTGGATTTTGTTAAGACCATGGAGGACTAACACAGATAATGGAAGGGCTCTGGCCAGGGTTGTCGAACAGAGAGAGAGAGACAGAGAGAGAGAGAGAGATCAGGGTGTGCAAGTTACAT
>NW_025126535.1:0-1099 GCF_004010195.1 Chiloscyllium plagiosum | reverse complement strand
AACAAAGGCTTGGACTAACTTTTCCAGACTCTGACCCCTCACCTGGATTCACTCCCATTTCTTTCAGTTGCTCCAAGTCAACAACTGAACCTCAGAATGAAATGTAAATGGAAATGGGGGTGAGAAAAGAGAGTGCCGTACTCTCAGGTGTTGGACAGAGGAAAGAAATTGCAGTCTGAGGTGAACCTCAATCTTCATTCAGAGAGAGGAGGAGCAGGAGCTTCAGAACCTCATGGTCCAACTTCCACATTCACCAATAGGGGAGCTCCGAATTCTCCCTCCTGTCCTCCAGTGCTCCTTATTTGTCCATCTAACGTAGGTCTCGTCCCTTTTCTGCCAACAGCGAGGAACATGCTCAATGTTTTGGTGACACCAGCAAACGTGTGCCCTGCTTGTTGACACTGAGGAGTGTACACAATATGCACTGTAGCAATGCTGGTGTCATTGACAGATTTTAAGTGTCCAAATTCCTATGGAAGAACAAAAGGGTACAGCCATAATTTTTTTTCCATGTGGCTCAATATTTGATTGCTTTTGCATTTGTCTGGCTGCTCAATGTTTAAGTCTTTCCCTCAGTGTTGGGATGAGATTCAAAACTAGAGGACATAGGCTTAGGGTGAGACCACAAAGGCAACTGAGGGGCAACGTTTCCATGCAGAGGGTGGTGCATCTATGGAATGAGCTGCCAGAGGAAGTAGTGGAAGCCGGTATAACTACAGCATAACTACAGCATTTGAAAGGTATCTGGCTGGGTATCTGAATAGGAAGGGTTTAGAGGGATATGTGTCAAGTGCTGGAAAAAGGGACTAATTTAGGATAGCGGGTTGGCATGGACAGGTTGGACCGAATGGGTCTGTTTCCATGCTGTACATCTCTATGACTCTAAATAATAAAAAGTCGACTTTTCCAAATAACAAACTATATCCATGTTAACAAGGCTTAGTGCACCACATGCTTTACTAACCGTTCTCAACAGGTCCTGCCCCTTCAATGACTGAGGAACATGTACATGCTGGTGCATAGTATCCTTCACTAGTATTTACACACTACCCTCAGCAATTGCACGAGTAACAGCAAAGGGCAAACAGCACAAGGATTA
>NW_025126534.1:0-1099 GCF_004010195.1 Chiloscyllium plagiosum | reverse complement strand
TTTAAGCGAGCATTGGATAGGTATATGGAGGATTGTGGGTTAGTATAGGTTAGGTGGGCTTGGATCGGTGCAACATCGAAGGCCAAAGGGCCTGTACTGCGCTGTATTGTTCTATGTTCTACGTTCTATGTTCTATCCATCACTAAATAAACATTACCGAATTGTGGTCACTATCAACAAAGTGCTCACTTAGCTCCAAAGAGAATAGCTGGCTGAGTTCATTACCCATAAGCAAATCCAATGTGGCTTTGCTTCTTGTTGGCCTGTCTACATGCTGCGTCAGGAAACCCTCCTGCATACATTGGACAAAATCTGACCGGTCCGAGGTGCTGAACCGATAACATTTCCAATCAATATTTGGAAAGTTAAAGCTCCCCAGAAACAACTACCCTGTCACTTTTGTTCCTATCCATAATCATCTTTGCAATATTTTCCTCCATATATCTAGAACATTTTTGTGGTGACCTCTACATTCCTGATTCTAATCTCAGTCCATTCTACCTCAGCAGATTCAGTCGCCTCCTCACCAATATCCTTTTTGCTACCAAAACACTGTCCTTGACGAATAATGCCACATCTCCCCCTCTGAAACGACCCTCCTGTTCTGACTGAAAAATCGAAACTGAGGTACCAGGAGCAACCATTCTCTTCAGTCCTCCGTTCATGTCTCTGAAATGGCCACAACATCGAAGTCCCAGGTAATAACATGGCACCTACCCTATCCCAGATGCTTCCGGCGTTGAAGCAAACACACTTCAAGCCACCTTTATCCTTGCCAGTACACTCTTGTAAACCTGAAACCCTATTTATGACAAAACCACTCACAACCACCTGCAAACTAGAGCTACAATTCAGCTTCCCACTCCGCGGCTGAATTCGTTCAAACCCTCATGAAGAGCTTTGGCAAATTATCCCCTCAGGGTATTGATACTCTTCTAGTTCAGATGAAGACCATCCTGTTTGTAAAGGTTCATCGACTCCAGTATGAGCCCCAACTATCCAGGTATCGGAATCTCTCCCTCCTGCACCATCCTTGCAACGACATTTTCAAATGCTCTCTCCCAACACTTCACCTCACTATGACGTAGAATGGGCAACA
>NW_025126533.1:0-1099 GCF_004010195.1 Chiloscyllium plagiosum | reverse complement strand
GTCTGCGTGGGTTTCCTCCGGGTGCTCCGGTTTGCTCCCACTGTCCAAAGATGTGCAGGACAGGTGAATTCGCCATGCTAAATTGCCCGTAGTGTTAGGTAAGGGGTAAGTGTAGGGGTAGGGGTGGGTTGCGCTTCTGTGGGTCGGTGTGGACTTGTTGGGGCAAAGGGCCTAATCTAATCTAATCTAATCTAATCTAATCTAATCTAAGCAATTCTCACACAAAACACAATACATAAAGCCACACAATGGTCTTCATGACCATCTAATTACAGTTAGGACATAATCTGAGTAATTGTCTTATTGTTTCTGAGATTAATCACCACAGTAAGCATCTAGTCATCATTCTCTCCAATAAATACAATGGTTGTCATCTGAAATTTCTTTTCAGTAATTATCCATGATACTTGTTGCTCAAAGCAGTGTCGATTCTTCATTACGAGTGGCCAATGATTCTAACAGCCATTGATCTTGATCTTATTGTTACTGAGTGCAATAACCACAGGAAACATCTGGTTATCATTCTTGCCAATAAATACAAGAGGTATCCTCTTACTTTTCAGTTCAGTAATTACACATGATACTTGTTGATGAAAGTGGTATTTATTCTTTATGACAATTGGCCGAGGACACTGACAGCAAGACATATCGATAGTCCTGATTTGTTCATGTTTTCAAACAGGTTTTTAGACCATGTATTTTAAAAAAAAATGTAATTTGACTTAGTTCAAATTTAACTGTAAACATTTTCAGATATTTTCCAATCAAAGTGTTTATTTGCTTATTCAGATCAAACTTGAATCTTGCCTCTGTAAATTGATTTTTTTTGGATTTCCATTCGTGGAAGCACTCATTAATTGGTACTCATTTCAGATATTTTCCATTCAAAGTGTTTATTTGCTTATTCAGATCAAACTTGAATCTTGCCTCTGTAAATTGATTTTTTTTTGGATTTCCATTCGTGGAAGCACTCATTAATTGGTACTCATTTTCATCTTAAATCTGATGGAAATTTGAAACACTGATTACAGTGAAAATTGTATGAATTATACATGAGTGGTCTCTTAAAGAAAATCACAGAAGGCTAGATAGAATTCTT
>NW_025126532.1:0-1099 GCF_004010195.1 Chiloscyllium plagiosum | reverse complement strand
AGAATGAGTCCAGTCAGACACACATGCCCCTCAAACAGCAATTGGAGCTGATCTTTCACAGACTCGTGCCTATTTCACTGGAATTGAAACGGACTATCGAGGTTATGGAAAGGGAAGAACTTAGAATAACCAACTTCACTCGGGAATGGAAAGGTATGAACACACGATTGGGACTGAAGACAAATTGTTCGAATCTGTTATTAAGGAATGAACCACAGGAGATTTTGAAAGTCAAACCACAATCCATCAATGTCGACATGATTGTATTAAGGATAAATCATGTTTGAATGATTTTCCTAACTTTTTCGTATTAAGAAATGTGACAAACAAGTTGAATAAGGGGGATCTGAAAATGTATTATATCTGGACTTCAACAAAGCAATGCATAACATGCTTGACGAAAGATTAATATGCAAGACAAGAGCACATGGGGTTGGGACAATTTATTTGCTTGGAGAGAAAATTGGCTAACCAATAAAAACCATGATATGGAGGTGCTAGCTTTGGACTGGGTTGCGTAAGGTCACTAACTGCATGGTATCAGGTTTATTTGACGGGTTTATTTGAAAACACAAGCTTTCATTGTCTTGCTCCTTCGTCAGGTGTCAGAGAGAGAAGACCTTAGGCACAACATTTATTAGTAAAAGGTGAAAGGCTTACACAACACAAGCACATGAATTGAACACATCTAAGATGGCTGCTAAATCTTAATTCGGTTAGAATGGATTTGCAGGTTTTGATTGATGAATATGCAAATCCCAGAGTTCCTTTCAACTCCTGCCTGGAGATGCCTTCAGGTATTATCAATGTAAAGGAGGTGACCCTTCCAGTAGGACAACGTATTTTAGGCATGCGGTCTTGTTTGGGGTCTGTATTTGTCTTCACCTGGAATCAGACTGGGTTTATTTCCAAAGGAGGAGTTCCTAAAATATCACATTGACTGACTGTCTACAAATTGTATATTTCTTGAGAAAATATAATGCAACTGGAAATAAAAGCCAGCAAATGAAAATGCATCTTACAGATTAGATGTGTATGTGTGTGTGTCGATGTGTCTGTGTGTTTGCGTGCGCGTGCGTGTGTGTGTTTGAAAATAAAG
>NW_025126531.1:0-1099 GCF_004010195.1 Chiloscyllium plagiosum | reverse complement strand
TAGAATCCCCTACGACTATGGCCGTACGAGACCGTTCCCCGCCCTTCTGAACAACAAAGCCCGATAATGGTGGCATGATTCTGGCAACTGCTGCCCTCCCCTGGTGAGCCATCTCCCTCATCATTATTCAAAACGGTTTATTTGTTTTGGAGGGAGATGACCGCAGGGGACACTTGCACTGCCTTCTTACTCTTTTTCTGTCTTTTGGCCACCCATTCACTGTCTCCCTCAGCAACCCTAACCTGCGGTGTGAACAGTTCACTAAAAGTGCTATCCACGATCTCCTCAGTATCGCGGGTGCTCCATCCGCAGCCCCAGAGCCGATTTCAAAAAATCTAGTTAACATTACTGAACTATACAAAACGTTTTTCATTGTTAAACAAATGCAAGGTATTTGTATCAATTATCAGATGTTGAGATCACGTTCTGTGCCATCGAGATAAACCATAAACAGCGTTAACTGCTATTATCTGCGGTCTGCAATATTAGGGAAATAAATCCTGCAGCATACTCTGCACAATGAAGGATCTCAAATAGATATTTATTACTAAACAGCAAAGACTAAGGAAGAGCATAATTTCTGGCCCCAAAGCACCGTATTACCCACCAATAACGTGTTTGACTGCCCTATTCCTAAACCATGAAATGATACTTGGCCGGTGATTACTGTCCATCCTCTCCTCCCCACTGACTTTGTCTGCAATCTGTCCCTTCTCTCACTAATCACACAAGGCAAACAAAGCTCAGGGTCTTTGTGAAAATCAAGGTCGGAGTGTGCAGGCCTCCTGGAGAGGGGATGAACATTTTAAAATTGAAGGGGGAGGGTGAGGAGGCAGTAATATCACACACTTGGCTGAAGGGTGCCAGATGGAGTTTAGTTTGGATTAATGTGAGGTACTGGATTTGCTAAATCAAACAAGAGTAGGATCTATACAACTAAATGTAGGGTCCATGGCAGTGTTGTCGGACAGAGAGCTAGGCTGTCTGGTATAGTTCATTAACATTTGCATCTCATACAGATAGTGTGGTTAAGAAGGTGTTTAACACACTTGTCTTCATAGATCAGACCTTTGAATATTGAAATCTGGACGTCAATGTT
>NW_025126530.1:0-1099 GCF_004010195.1 Chiloscyllium plagiosum | reverse complement strand
TCTCTAGCATCTACAGTCCTCATTTCACCACATATCAACATATCACCATTTAAATAATGCACCTCATATCTGTTTTTTTTTACACATCAAAGGCTGTAACTTCACATTGTGGCACTGCATTTGCCATGTGTTTGCAAATTGATAAACAGACCTGGATCAACATTTCCACAGTCCGCCCCCTCCCTCGATTCACTCATTCCTTTCAGTTGCTGCAAGTCAACTATCGAACCCCAGAATGAAAAAAAAACAATAGAAAAAGTGGTGAGAAAATGACAGTTGTACTCACAAATGTTAGACAGAGGAAGGAAGTTACAGTCTGTGGTGAGGTTTAATATTATTAAGGGAGAAAGGAACAGCAGCAGCTTCAGAGCTCACGGTCCATCTTCCACATTTCGGCAATGACTAATTGGCTGGACGACCAAACTCCTTCCGGTCCTCCAAGATTCTCCATTGGTCCATGGAAACGAGCTCGTGCGCCATTTCTGCAGTCAACCAGGAGTATGCGCAATGCTTTGCTGACACCAGCGGACATGCGCAGTGCTTGCTGACACCGCGGAGCATGCTCAGTATGCTCTGTCGTGATGTTGGTGTTAATGACAAATTTTAATGTTAAAAATCACACAACACCTGGTTATAGCCCAACAAACTTTTTTGAAAGCGCTAGCTGTCGGAGCGCTGCTCCTGCATCAGGCAGTTGTGGAGTATAAGATCGTAAGAAAGAATTTATGACCTTGAGGAGAAAGCGAGAGCTTCCAAACAAGTCTTTTGGACTACAACCTGGTATTGTGTGATTATTAACTTTATACACTCCAGCCCAACACTGACACCTCCAAATCATGACAAATTTTTAAGTGTCCAAATGCGAAAACGAGAGAAAATTGCCGAAGCCATTTTTTTTGCTGAAATGTTTTGCCCTGTACTTATACATTTTATTCTTTTTGGATTTTGTCTGGCTGCTCAACGTTTCTGTCTTTATCCCAGGATAGAGGTATTCCAAAGTTAGAGGGTATAGGTTTAGTGTGAGGGGAGGGGGAAGATTTGAAAAGATTTAAAATACTAGGAATAAAATATTCGCCGCTTACAGGGCGAAAGTGATGAC
>NW_025126529.1:0-1099 GCF_004010195.1 Chiloscyllium plagiosum | reverse complement strand
CTGAGTTGACTACCTTAGCAGGTAGGGCATTCTGCTCCCTTACCACTCCGTGTAAAGAACTTGTCTCTGACATCTGTCTTAAAGCTATCCCCCCTCAATTTGTAGTTATGCCCCCTCATACACGCTGACGTGATCATCCCAGGAAAACGTCTTTCTCTGTCTACTCTATCTAATCCTCTGATCATCTTGTATGTCTCTATTAAATCCCCCATTAGCCGCCTTCTTTCCAATGAGAAAAGGCCCAAGTCTCTCAGCCTTTCCTCATAACACCTTCCCTCCAGACCAGGCAACATCCTGGTAAATCTCCTCTGCACTGTTTCCAATGCTTCCCACATCCTTCCTGAAATATGGGGACCAGAGCTATACACAATATTCCAAGTGTGGCCGCACCAGCGTTTTGTATAGTTGCAGCATGATATTGCATTTATGATATTCTGGAACTCAATCCCTCTACCAATGAAACCTAACACACCGTATGCCTTCTTAACAGCACTATCCACCTGGGTGGCAACTTTCAGGGATCTACGCACATGGACTCCAAGATCCCTCTGCACATCCACACTACCAAGAATCTTTACATTGACCAAGTACTCTGCCATCCTGTTATTCTTCCCAAAGTGCATCACCTCGCATTTAGCTGCATTGAACTCCATTTGCCACCTCTCGGCCCAATTCTGCAGTTTATCCAAATTTCCCCCTGCAACCTGTAACATTCTTCCAAACTGTCCAGGACTCCACCGACTTTAGTGTCGTCTGCAAATTTACTAATCCATCCACCTATGCCTGTGTCTAAGTCAGTTATAAAAATGACAAACAGCAGTGGTCCCGAAAATAGTAATCGGACTCCAGACTGAATATTTTCCATCAACCACCACTTGCTGCCTTCTTCCAGTTTCTAATCCAAACTGCTAAATCATCCTCAATCCCATGCCTCTGCATTTTCTCCATCAGCCTACCATGTGGAACCTTATCAAAGGCTTTACTGAAGTCCAAGTATACCACATCAACTACCCTACCCTCATCTACATGCTTGGTCACCTTCTTAAAGAACTCAATGAGGTTTGTTAGACGTGACCTGCCCTCCACGAAACCATGTTGA
>NW_025126528.1:0-1099 GCF_004010195.1 Chiloscyllium plagiosum | reverse complement strand
CAGTTTACCCAGAGCTCCGTGATGCCACACTCGTTCAAATCATGTCTAGGATTGTCACTCTTACCTCACTGTCTCTACCCTCACAGTTTCCAACACACCGATCAAATCTCTTTGGAACCTTTTCCTCCAAGGAAGACATTCCAAAACTCTCCAGTTGATCCACATCGCTGAAGATCTTCATGTCTGGAATTATTCCTAAGATCCTGTTGGATGTTCCTGGTCATGGATTCTGCACATTATTTGGCAGGATATTTCAATGCAGTCTCCTGTCTGAGACCTCGGTGTCTTCTCTCCCTCGTGCCAGTGTTCATTAATGGACTCGATGGTACCTGTAACCTGTAGACCGTCCCTGTCTGAACAACAGCATCTTGTACCTAACGTTCCCTGGAAACTGAACACGTGTGACCATGTAGCAGCTGTCAAAAACCCCGTTTTGTCTCCAACATGGTCAATGCACCCCATGAGGTTAAACACAGTCATCACGCCCCCAGCCTCTGACTCAATCTTCACCTTCAATGTCAGGGTGCAACTGTTAGACTGTCCCTTCTTGGAGCTGCTCCAAGCCTGGCACTCGTGTGGCATCGATGTTACTTGCCCCTTGCCTGCCCCAGCGTGGATATCGTTCAGTTGTTGCTGTATTTCCACACAGTTTCAGTACGGATTAAACAAACACAAAATTCTGCAACTGAGGAATACCTCGAACTGTACAGTTAAAACCACCACGAGGGGTACAGACAGGGGTAATGGTAATTGCCTTTTCCCGAGGATGAGGGGTTTCAAGACGAGGGGGGACATTTTTAAGGTGAGATTTGAAGAACGACACGAGGGGTAAATTGTTTACACAGAGGGCGGATTGCGTGTGGAATGATGAAGTGGTGGATGCTGGTACAGTGATCCAAACACTGTGGGACCCAGGGAAGCCACTCTCAAAGTGCGTTTGCTCCATGTTGGCCAGAGCCAGGGTAAAGAGCTCCACTAAGATGGCACGGAAACTCAATGGTGAGCACTGCTGTCTCACGGCGCCAGGAACCCGGGTTCGATTCCGGCCTCGGGTAACTGTCTGTGAAGAGTTTACACATTCTCCCTGTGTCTGTGTGGA
>NW_025126527.1:0-1099 GCF_004010195.1 Chiloscyllium plagiosum | reverse complement strand
CACACTGCGAGGGAGGGACACACACACACACAGCAAGAGCGACGCGCACACAGTGAGAGAGAGACACGCACACACGCACAACACACACAGCAAGAGCGACGCGCACACAGTGAGAGGGGAACATGCATACACACATATTCACACGCGAGGGAGGGACACACAGACACACTGTAAGTGAGTAATACGCATACACGCACATACAGAGCGAGGGGAGGACACACTCACACACTGCAAGAGGGGCACACACACTCACAGCAAGAGGGGCACACACACTCACAGCAAGAGGGGCACACACACTCACACACACAGCGAGGGTGGGACACGCACACACACAGCGAGGTTGAGACACACAGACACAGCGAGGGTGGGACATGTGCTCAGAAAGCGAGAGGGGACACACACACACCCACACACACACACACAGCGAGGGGACACACACAGTGAGGGAGGGAGACACGCAGACATACGCACACACAAACACACAGTGAGGAGAGTTACACACACAGCGAGGGAAGGGGACACACACAGATACACACACACAAACACAGAACAAGGGAGAGACACGTGCACACACAGTGATGAGTCTCCTCGGACGTGTAATTGTCCAGCTCTCACTCCAGTCTGCTCGCTCACAGGGACACCTTCTCTGTGACTCCCAGGTACAACTAGGCCTCGATCCTCAGTGCTGATTTATATTCTCCCAGGTGTGAGTCAGCCTCAAGCTCCTGCTCCAAGTTGCTCCCTCACACGGTCACTCCCTCTGTGACTCGGTGCTGATTTCGAGCCTCCTGCTCTGCTTTTTATCCAAATCCAGGTCCCAGTCGGCCTTTAACCTCGCTGCTGATGTATATTCTCCCGCTTTGTGCTGCACTCGCTCAGGGTCTCTCCCCTTGTGACTCCCAGGTAATGGTCGTCATCAAGCCTCAGCTGAGATTTATAACATCCCATTCCGCACTGCTCTCTTACAGGATCGCCGTTGTGCCTGGAAGATAATGGGAAAGAGGAGGGTTTGACAGAGCAGAGGGTGTTACAGTGATTGAGGGAGCTGTAGGGGATGAAACAGGTAATCTGGAGAGCTAGGCAGACCTGCAGTAACTAA
>NW_025126526.1:0-1099 GCF_004010195.1 Chiloscyllium plagiosum | reverse complement strand
GGGTCAAGTTTTTTTAAACACAGAGTGGTAGGAGTCTGGAACACACTGCTGGGAGTAGTGGTAGAGGCAGATATGATAAGGGCATTTATGGGACTTTTAATTAGGCACACGAATATGGAAGAATTGGAGGGTTATGGACAAAGGGCAAGTAGAAGGGATTAGTTTCATTTGGCATCATATTCAGCACAATATCGTGGGCTGAAGGGCCTGTTCCTGTGCTGTACTGTTTTATGTTCGATGTTCTATAAACGGTATTGCCAGGGTTGGAAGTTTTGAGCTATAGGGAGAGGCTGAATAGGCTGGGCCTATTTTCCCCAGGGCATCAAAGGCTATGGGGTGACCTTGTAGAAGTTTATAAAATCATGAGGGGCATAGATAGGGTGACTGGTCAAGATCTTTTTCACAATGTAGGCGAGTCCAAAACTAGAGGTCATATGTTTATGGTGACAGAGGAAAGATTTAAAATGGACCTGAGGGACAACGTTTTCACACAGAGGGTGGTGCATGTATGGAATGAATTATCAGAGGAAGTGGTGAAGGCTGGCACAATTACAACACTTAAAAGGCATCTGGAGGGGTACACGAATAGGAAGGGTTTAAAGGGACATGGGCCAAGTGCTAGCAAATGGGACTAGATTATGTTAGAGTATCTGGGAGGCATGGATGAGTTGGACTGAAGGGTCTGTTTCCGTGCCGTACATCTCTTTGACACTATGGTCCTGGGCTACTGATGGGTGCAGACATAATGTCTCAGGCATCTCAAATGTGTCTAGTGTCTCCTCAGCAACTTGCCTTCCTCACTACTGTGGGACCTTATAGGCAACGTTTTTTTGCAACTTCCAGCAGCAACAAGGGAGGGAAGGCAAGAAAATATTAAAGCTGAAACTAAGCATAAATGAACAAAGAAAGTAACACCTACAGCATATCAACATCTTCAACAGAAACCTGGATTTATGAATTCAATTTGAAAAGGCAAAGCTACCAGACTGTTCATCTGCCTATTTCATATGGAGAAGGTGAGCAACCTGGCTAAGATTGTCTTGATACACATCAACATAGCATATACTTCATTTCAACAACAGCATAATACAAGTCTGGT
>NW_025126525.1:0-1099 GCF_004010195.1 Chiloscyllium plagiosum | reverse complement strand
GCACTCTGCTGTGCAGAGGGACCTGGGTGCACTGCTGCGTGAGTCAGAGAACGTTGGTCCGAAGATGAAACAACTAATTAGGAAGGCAATTAAATTTTGTCCTTCATTGGTTGAATGGATTGATTTTAAGAGCAGAGTGTTTTATTTTGCAACTGTGCAAGGTGCTGCCAAAGCCTAGATTACCGTGTGTTGTTTTGGTCTCTTTACTTGAGGAAGGATGTATTGACACAGGAGCGGTGCACAGGACGTTCACATGTTCGATTTCGAAGTTGAGCGGATTGGCTTATAAGGAGATGCAAAGAGTATTTTGGGACTTTATTCATTGGAATTCAAACCAATCGGGGAGATCTCAGAAAAAATGAAACTATGAAGGGAGAAGAGATGAGAGACGTGGAATGGATATTTCCATTGGCAGGTGAAGCTTGAAGAAGAGGGCATAGGCAAAAGATTAGATGGAGCAGCATTCGGACTAAGTTTAGAAGGAACCTTTACACCAAAAACGCTTTTAATCTGTGGCATTCCTACTGCAGTGAAGCAGTTCACATTAGTTCAGTAAACGTTTTAAAGCTAAGGTTGACATACTCTTGACAAGAAAATTAATGAAAGAGTAAGATGTGCGCGCTGATAGTTTGTTCTGAGTCCAGGAATAGATAAGCAATGAACTTATTGAATGGTGGAGCAGGCTTGAAAAGCCAGAGGACCGTCCTCTGCTTGTAGTTTTATGTTCTTTTCTTCTGACATGCAGAACTTTGCCAAAGGCCTTGTTAAAGTCCATGTAGACAAGATGTACTGCTTTACCTTGGTATACACTTCTCTACCTCCTCAAAAACCAGTCAGGTTTGTCAGAAACCACTTTACACGCAAACACCCTTGCTTACTGTTGCTCATTATTCCTTGCCTTTCCAAATGCATGATGATCTATTTTCTCAGAATCTACTCCAACAACTGATGCACCACATTGATCAGTCTCATTGGTCTTTCGTGCCTGTCGGTGAGATAAATAAATCTGCAAGCGGCTCTTAATTTCCTCCTGAGCATCTCATGAAGTGCTGTCATATGGCTGCTTATGTCCCCAGGTTGCGTAAACCTTTTAGCATTT
>NW_025126524.1:0-1099 GCF_004010195.1 Chiloscyllium plagiosum | reverse complement strand
AGAGCTGTACACAATACTCCAGAGTTGTACTCAATGCTCCATCACTGTACACAATACACCAGAGATGTACACAATACTCCAGAGCTGTACACAATACTCCAGAGCTGTACTTAATACTCTAGCACTGTATACAATGCTCCAGCTGTACACAATACTCCAGAACTGCGCTCAATACTGCAGAGCTGTGCACAATACTCCAGAATGGCACACAATACTCCAGAGCTGCAAACAATACTCCAGAACGAAACACAATACTCCAGAGATGCACACAATACTCCAGGACTGTAACAATACTCCAGAGCTGTACACAATACTCCAGAGCAGTACTCAATACTCCAGCACTGTACACAATACTCCAGAGCTGTACACAATACTCCAGAGCTGTACTCAATACTCCAGCACTGTACACAATACTCCAGAACTGTACACAATACTCTGGAGCTGTACACAATACTCCAGAGCTGTACACAATACTCCAGAGCTGTACTCAATACTCCAGCACTGTAAACAATACTCCAGAACTGTACACAATACTCCAGCACTGTACACAATACTCCAGAACTGCGCTCAATACTCCAACACTGTACACAATACTCCAGAATGGTACACAATACTCCAGAACTGTACACAATACTCCAGAGCTGTACACAATACTCCAGAGCTGTACTCAATACTCCAGCACTGTAAACAATACTCCAGAACTGTACACAATACTCCAGCACTGTACACAATACTCCAGAACTGCGCTCAATACTCCAACACTGTACACAATGTACTCAATACTCCAGCACTGTACACAATACTCCAGAACTGTACACAATACTCCAGCACTGTCCACAATACTCCAGAACTGTACACATTATTCCAGAGCGGTACACATAACACCAGCACAGTACACAATACTCCAGAGCTGTACACAATACTCCCGAGCTCTACTCAATACTCCAGAGCTGTACACAATACACCTGAGATGTACACAATACTCCAGAGCAGTACTGAATACTCCAGCACTGCACACAATACTCCAGACCTGTACTCAATATTCCAGCACTGTACACAATACTCCAGAGCTGTACTGAATACTCCAGCACTGCACACA
>NW_025126523.1:0-1099 GCF_004010195.1 Chiloscyllium plagiosum | reverse complement strand
TGTTGGGCCGAAGGGTCTGTTTCCACACTGTATGCAATCTAATCTAATGTAATTAAAAGGGTTGCAGAGTCGTAAAGTGTTAATGATGAAAACTGATCAATGTATGGTTGACACTCCATCAGATCTGAGAAGTTTCTTTTTGCTTTCAGCTGTCAGAATATTCTCATTATATCATGCATAATGTACACTCTGATTTGTATTGGGTTGGGCAACTGGAGAACTTAGCAATGCATCCTAACAGCATCACACCATATCCTCATGGGATAAGAATGTTGTAAATGTTTTTATTCTCTCATGGGATGTGGACATCATGAACAGTCCTAGAATTTGTTTTCCATTCACTATTACCCTTGAACTGAGTGGCCATTTCAGAGGGCAGTTGAGAGATAGTCACATCGCTGAAAGCCCGATCTCACATATAGCTCTCACACCTGCCTCCTGTAAAAATGCTATCCCTTATTCCCAATTCCTCCGCCTCCACTGCATCTACTCCCAGGAGGACCAGTTCCACCACAGAACACACCAGATGGCCTCAAAGACCACTTGCACACATGTCATTTATTGTGTCCATTGCTCCAGATGGAGCCTCCTCTACATTGGGAAGACAGGACTCCTACTTGCAGAGTGCTTCCGAGAACATCTCCAGGACACCTGGACCAACTAACCCCACTGCCCCATGGCCGAACACTTCAATTCCCCTCGCAGTCTGCCAAGGACATGCAAGTCCTGGGCCTCCTCCAATGCCACTCCCTAATCATCTGGAGGAAGAACGCCTCATCTTCCACCTCAGGACCCTCTAACCCCATGGCATCAATGTGGATTTCACCAGTTTCCTTATTTCCCCTCCCCCACCTTATCCCAGATCTAACCTTCCCTCATGTCCTGTCCTACCTGTCCATCTTCCTTCCCACCTATTTGCTCCACCCTCCCCTCTGACCTATCACCATGACCCCCACCTCTATCCACTTATCGCACTCTCAGCTACATTCCCACCAACCGCAGCTCCCTTCCATTTATCTCTCCATCCCCTCGGCTCCCAGCCTCATTCCTGATGAATGGCTTTTGCCTGAAATGTTGATTCTCCTGCTCCTCAGATGCT
>NW_025126522.1:0-1099 GCF_004010195.1 Chiloscyllium plagiosum | reverse complement strand
GAGCGTCACAGGGTATCTCAGAGTGTCAGAGAGTCACAGTGTGTCTCAGAGAGTGTCACAGTGTGTCTCAGAGAGTATGAGAGAGAGTAAAAAAATGTCACAGCGTGTCTCAGAGAGTGTCAGAGAGGGACAGAGAGTGTCACAGTGTTTTCCAGAGTGGCAAAGAGAGTCACAGAGTGTCACAGTCTGTCTCAGAGAGTCAGAAAGTGTCACAGTGTGTTTCAGAGAGAGTCAGAGAGTGTCAGAGAGTGTCTACGTAAGTGTCAGAGAGTCATAGAGTGTCACAGTCTGTCAGAGAGTGAAACAGTGTGTCTCAGAGAGTGTCGGAGATGGTCAGAGTTTGTATCAGAGAGGATCATAGTGAGTCAGAGAATGTCGTAGTGTGTCATACTGTGCCTCAGAGAGTGTCACAGAGAGTCAGACTGTATCACAGTCCATCTCAGAGAGTCAGACTGTATCACAGTCCATCTCAGAGAGTCAGAGTGTGTCACAGTCTGTCTCAGAGAGTGACACCGTGGGTCACGATCTGTCAGAGAAGGCTGCAGTATATTTTAGAGTGAGTCAAAGGGAGTCAGAAAGTGTCACAGTCTGTCTTTGAGAGTGACACAGTGTGTCACAGTATGTCAGAGAGTGTTCCAGTGTGACTCAAATAGGGTAAGAGAGTGTCAAGGTGCGTCTCAAATTGTCAGAGAGTGTCCAAGTGTGTCTCAGCGAGTGTCAGAGTTTGTCGCAGTGTGTCACAGTCTGACAGAGCGTGTCACAGTGTGTTTGTGAGAGTGTCATAGAGTGTCACAGTGTGTTTGAGAGAGTGTCAGAGAGTGTCACAGTGTGTCTCAGAGAGTGTCAGAGAGAGTAAGAATGTGTCACAGTCTGTCTTTGAGAGTGTCTCAGTGTGTCATGGTCTTTGAGAGAGTATCACATAGGGTCACAGTGAGTCTAAGAGAGTTTCACAGTGTGTCTCAGAGTGGTAGAGAGAGTTAGAAATTGTCACAATGTTTCTCAGAGAGGGTCACAGTGTGACACAATCTGTCAGAGATTCTTACAGTGTATTGCAGAGTAATCTCAGAGAGAGTCATAAAGTGTCACAGTGTGTCATACT
>NW_025126521.1:0-1099 GCF_004010195.1 Chiloscyllium plagiosum | reverse complement strand
TGCTAATCTCTTTTCCACCTCCCTGGAACTCTGAGGAGGCCTAAAAATAACTCCCAGCAGTGTGACCTCTCCTCTGCTGTTTCTAACCTCAGCCCACACTACCTCAGTGGACGAGTCCTCATCAAAAGTTCTCTCAGCCACCGTCTACTATCCTTGACTATCCTTGACTATATTATCCTTGACTATCATGACATGCATGGACCCATTGCAGCGCTTCAAACACCATGATGCAGCCATACTCTCTATGACAGACCGACTCAGTCTGGAACTTCTTCTGTCCTTAAGACCTTATGCACTGACTGTGCTCCTCCATTTCCCCTTTGCACGTTCCCTTTCCAACTCACCCCACCTTCATCACTCCACAATTGGAATGATGCATTCAAATTTCTAACAAGAATGTCACTGATAGGCATCGTGTGTAGGCCACCAAATAATAACATCACATTGTGATGGGCAATAAACAAAGAAATAACTAATGCCTGTAAAAATGGTACGGCTTTAACATGGGTGATTTAAATCTACATGGAGATTGGTCGAACCAGCTCACTGAGGGTAGTCTTGAGGAGTTCATGAAGTTTTTTGAACAGTATGAAACGGAAGTGAGCAAGCTATCCAAGATCTGGTCATGTGCAATGAGACAGGAATAATAAATGACCTCAGAGTAAGGGATCCCCTGGGAAGAAGTGATCACTGTATGGTTGAATTTAATACATATGGAGAGTGTGAAGATAACATCTATTATCTGGGTCCTGTGCTTAAACACAGGCAACTACAATAGAATGAGGGAGAACCTGGATAACATAGACTGTAAACAAAGATTTTATAAGGAACAATTTATGAACAGTGGAAGATTTTCAAAGACATTTTACAAAGTACTCAGCAAAGGCACATTCCAGTGCAATGGAAGGACTGTTAGGAAAGGCATTCTCTGTGATGGGTATCTAAGGAAAGCAGTCAAATTGAAAGGCATACAAAGTGGCCAAAAGCAGTATGAAACTAGAACTGGGAAAACTTTAAAGGTCAACAGAAATCCACAGAAGAGGTACAAAGAAACGTAAGATAGAACATGAGAAAAATAAACGAGCACAGACTATAAAGG
>NW_025126520.1:0-1099 GCF_004010195.1 Chiloscyllium plagiosum | reverse complement strand
CCTTCTCACCCCTCCCCCAATTCAGTTTACTTTCAGAATATGCTCCCATCCCGCCCTGTCATGTCTCTCCATTCAATATTTGTTTTAATATTAGTATTCTGCCTTCCTCCTGCTTCTGTCCACAGTATGGCTGAGAAGCGCACTGCCCAGCGTCACACATTTACAGCCCCAGGGCACAGTGCCACTCTCCTCCGTGGCTTGGAAATGCTTCGTGCTCGTGAGCAGCTCCTGGATGTGGTGCTGATGGTGAATACAGCGATGTTTCAAGTTCATCGGGCTGTGCTGGCTGCATGCAGCGATTATTTTCGGTGAGTTGCTTTCTCCCTTTTTAGCTGCAGTTGTTTTAAATTCTAAAAACCATTTGCTTAGATTTGAGTAGTTCTGGTTCAACCCCCTAGATGAAGGTGAGAGTTGTGGTGAGTACATCCATTCCCAAGAGATCAGGTTTTGCCTCTGGGCTGTGTGTGTCGGAGGATCATCCCAAGCGTTAGAGTTAATTAGTCATGCTGGGTGAGTTTTTTTTGTTTGGTTTTACACAGGATCTGAGTGATTTTGAATTTATAAAGAACAACAGGACCAAAGGGTCTTGGGTTTCCGTGCTGTTAACCTCTGACTTAGGTCAGCTTCAACTGGAATGTTGTCTAATTTTGGGCACCACACTTTAGTAAGAATATAAATGCATTATAGAGGGTTCAGAAAAGATTCTCAAAAATGGTTCTAGGAGTGAGGAGATAAATGAGAGAAATGGGACAGTTCTCATGAAATCATGCAGAATAGAAGAGGCATTTTGGCCCATTGACTCTGTACTGCGAAAACTACACTAAATCTAGTCCCACCTTCCTACTCTAGGCCCATAGCCTTGAATGTTATGACATTTCAAGTGCTCATCCAAGTATTTTTTAAAAGGTTGTGACGTTCCCTGCCTGAGCTACCCTCCCTGCCTCAGCTACGCTCCCAGGCAGTGAGGTTCCCTGCCTCAGCTACCCTCCCTGCCTCAGCTACCCTCCCAGGCAGTGAGGTTCCCTGCCTGAGCTACCCTCCCTGCCTCAGCTACCCTCCCAGGCAGTGAGGTTCCCTGCCTGAGCTACCCTCCCTGCCT
>NW_025126519.1:0-1099 GCF_004010195.1 Chiloscyllium plagiosum | reverse complement strand
CCCTCCAGGTTTATTTGAAATCACAAACTTTTGGAGTACTGCTCCTTTATCAGGTGAATTTCACCTGATGAAGGAGCAATGCTCCAAATGGTTGTAATTTCAACTAAACCTATTGAATTATAACCTGTGATGTGAAATTTCTGACTTTATCCATCTCAGTCAAATATCGGCACCTTCACATCAGGCCCATATAAATATAAGTAAGCTTCTGGTCAATAGGAACCCCTCCAGGATGATTCAGTATTTGCAAAATCATTGAATGTCAAGGGGTGATAATTTAAACTCCTTATTTGAGATGTTTATTACCTGGCATGAATATTACTCACTATTTTATCATTGTAAGCCTGGATGTTGTCTAGGTCTTGCTGGCTATAGATAAGGGGTCCTTCAGTATTTGAGGAGACTGAACTTTGGCCCTCACCCCATGCCATCATGCCTTGTGCACCATGTCCAGGTTATGTATATGTAGTGGATTGGCAATATGCTGGGGGTAAGAGCGTGCTGATAATCATGCTCCACTATTCCATGATCTACCACAAATATACACGTGACCAATTGAATAACTAAGATGTTGTTTGCTGACTAGGATAAAGTGACTCACATCAGGCTTCATCAATAAAGAAGAAAATAAATCTTATGCTTTAACAAGTAGAAAAATGAATTGTTAATTATTAATATGCAGACTTATATCCCCTTTAAATCCATCATGCATTAATTCACTTGCAAGTAGCACAGACAGCATTGACAGTTCTGTAGAAATATGGGTATAAAGTATAACCAAACAGAAACAAATTCTGTGGATGAAGAGGTTAAACCAGAAGGATGTGATGAGGTGACTGTCCCACAGTTCATTTGTTTTTTGCAATGATATCATGTTGTTGGTGATTGCAAATGCTCCAAACTTTGGTAGTTGGTCAGTCAAATCTTGGTCTTTGCTGGAGCCTGAAGTTCTTTTGTCAGCGTTGCCAAGTGTTATGAGTCAGTGCAGATCAAAAATGTATAAATAATGAAAAATGACATTTCAATCAGAGGTAATTTTTTGAAGTTCTTGCCTGAGCTGAGTATATATTGTATACTGAGTACCTGTACATATTGGATA
>NW_025126518.1:0-1099 GCF_004010195.1 Chiloscyllium plagiosum | reverse complement strand
CACACAGGAACAGCAGGAGGCCATTCAGCCCCCTCCCCTTAGTTGGAGGGATCGGGGCACGGCGAAGGGCGAGTGGGATCTCGGGGTGGGGGGGAGCTGGGCGGGTGCAGAGAGGGGAGAGCGTGACGGTGTCTGTTCATGGGGCCGCAGCTGCTGACCTTCCTCTCACTCTCTCTCTCTCTCTCTCTCTCTCTCTCTCTCTGCCCTCCCCGGCCCGGCCCGGCCCAGACCAGACCCCGACCCCGACCCGGTTCCTGAAGAACTGCGAGGAAGTTGGCCTCTTCAACGAGCTGGCAAACCCGTTCGAGCAGGATTTCAAGAAGGCGGACGAGGAGGAGGTCAGGAAGGTCAGCTGCGATGCACGCCGCGGCCGAATAGCTGGCCCTGCCTCGGGGAAACGCCTCCGAGCGCAGGGGGGGCCACGCGCGCTCTCTGTAAATCGTCTTGACGCGTCAATGTCTATGAACCAGCCCCCCACCCCCACCCCCCGAATACGGGCAGCCCGAACCCGAATAAGTTTTATTGTAAAGGTGGGTGTGAAGGGGGATAATCCCAGGGGCGCGATGCAGCTGGTCGAACTGCTCCGCTTTGCGCAAAATAATTTATTTAAACTCCGCGTTTGAAACAGGAACAGGAGAAAGCGGGATTTGGAATAACTTAACTGTTTGGAAAACTTGATCAGCGGAGGAAGGGCAGATGGAGTTTAATATCAATAAGTTTTGCATTCTTGGGAAGTCGAACCGAGTTCGGAGTTACACGGTGAATGTAAAGGGATCTTAAGGAGTGTTGTGGAACAGAGGGGCCTTAGAGCGCTGCAGCCTCCTCCCACTCTGGGCTGGTAAATCCTCCCTCACACATCGCCCTTAATCTTCCCCCTACACCTCGGTCAGTGACTGGCCTGAGGATGTACAGGGCATGTACCTGAGGTCAGCAGTAACGTGGACAGTGAGGCGGGGGTGCGGAGGGTGGGGGGGGGGGGTGATCAGAGATTGCAGCAGGACCTAGATCAGCTGGGGAAGTGGGCCAGGAAACGGCAAACGCAGTTTAACACCGATAACTGCGAGGTCTCGTATTTTGGGAAGGTAATCCGAGGTGGGAG
>NW_025126517.1:0-1099 GCF_004010195.1 Chiloscyllium plagiosum | reverse complement strand
ACAAATATATCTCTTCGTTTGAGTCTCAACCATACACATGTTAAAGGGCTTTCTAAAATCCATCACCGTCAGTTCAGGATGGGAGGTTACAAAATGTTTGAGGAATCAAGTATTTTAATGCCAAGGTTATGTTGTCGAGCGGGTTTAAGAGATGTGATAGATGCATGCAATTTGAGTTGTCTATTTACCCGCTAATTTTGTTTTCTAATGATTAGTTGGAAGCAGAAGCTTGAAATGCAGGAAAAAGAAAATTAGTAATGAATATATTTCAGCATTCTGTCACAATTGGATTCAATGGCTGGGTAAGTACCCAGCCTTCCACGCTGTGAGACTGTACTCGCTACAGAGGAAGGCGGTCCATTCACATGCTGGCTTTATGTCCGTGGTAAATGAGAGAGATGCACTTTTCCAGACGGTAAGGCTGTAGAGGCATTCAGGCCAACAGCGTTTAAAAACGCTTCCAGCGAAAAGCGTGCAACTTGCATAATAATGAGTGGGGAATTGTTTTGCAGTTCAGGGTTGAACAGCCGCCAGTTTGGCTAAGATCCTGGACGCATGCGCGGTCGGAACAGTGATGTCCTCGTACAGGGAGGGACCTGAGGGTAATTCATGCAGATGCTGAAAATCTGAGACGAAGACATAAAGGGATCGAGGAGGTCAGATGTTCTGGCAGTATAGATGGACAGAGAAACAGTTAACAATTCCAGTCCTGTGTGCCTTTTCTTCAGAATCCATTTCCTTGTTTGTGCACTGTGTTGGGTGATAGCGTTTTAGCAGCTTCACACACAAGTAGTATTTGTCACAAATACAACAGTGTACTTGAATCTCTGGATTTTACTGCAGGTGACATTTTTAATCAACCTGTTCACACGTGTCATGATACACTTGTGAAGCCGGTGGTGCTTGAAAGTCCACACCTTCCTTGCCAGAGTGCAGTTACAATGGATCGAGAGTGTGGTGCTGGAAAAGCAGAGCAGGTCATGCAGCAATCAAGGAGCAGGAGAATCGACGTTTCAGGCAGCAGACCTTCATCAGGAATAAGGGCTCATGGCCGAAACGTCGATTCTCCTGCTCCTCTGATGCTGGCTGACATTCCACG
>NW_025126516.1:0-1099 GCF_004010195.1 Chiloscyllium plagiosum | reverse complement strand
ATAGACTGAAAGAAGCGTTTCTTATTGATGGAGGGATAGAACACTGGTGCCAAGAGAATTCGGGAAAAGGCAGAACAGTTTGAGTAGATTTGCGGAAAGGGTCAGAGAGGCGAAAACCCTTCTAACCTGAAAAAAAATGAGATGTGAATTTGTGATGGCAAAACAGATAAGACTATGTGCTAAATAATGGAAAACTTGATTCAGTTCGTTAAGCAGTTGTGTTGGACAAGTGTAGCCACAACAGGCTGAAGAGTCTTCTTCGATGTTGTTGTCCTCCACAGTTTTGGGGTTAGTGTCCCCGCCTGTCACAGGGCTCAATTCTCCGCTGGGACATCGTAAATGTTTTAAACCTGTCGCTGTGTTCCCCAGTGAAGGTTATTAATGCCTGGCCTTCCATTCTCGATTGGATATGTCACAGGAAGGACAGTGCTGTCTGAATCAGCTGGGGAAGGACTGCAGCTCCTGGGGGGAGAGAGTGTCAGTGAAAGTGCAAACACGTAAACTTCAGCCAACTGCACATTGTGTTTATGAAAACCGTTATATAGAGTTGTTCATGACTGATGTGTTCACTTAAAGCAGTAATCTGAGGAAGAAAACAAAGTAACCCCATTCAGATCTGAGTGCAGAAACATTTCCAGCAGCCCTAATGAGGTTGTACAGCGGAGAACCACGTTTGGATGCATTGAATTCGGGTTGGTGGGCGCAACTTGCTTTCACTAGGTGGAGTTACCAGTGTGTAAAGCCATTACACATGTTTCAAATAGTGTTCAATGTGATGGTACATTTGCTCAGTGGTTCGCGCTGCTGTTAGGTCTGTAGGTTCGGTGGATTGGCCATGTTAAATTGCGCTGATGTGTCCAGGCAGCGAATTCAGTAAGTTAAGTGAGTTAGTCATGGGTACCGCAGTGATAAGGTCAGCAGTCACACGTTGCCAGGTTTTATTCCAACAGGTTTATTTGAAATCACAAGCCAGAGGCCTGCGGGGATAGAGAAGGAAGATAGATCTGGTTGAGATGCTGTTCAGAGTCTCCCTACAGACTCGATTGTCTGAACTGTACTTTCTGCCTTGTAGGAAATCTATGATTCTATCAGAGACAAC
>NW_025126515.1:0-1099 GCF_004010195.1 Chiloscyllium plagiosum | reverse complement strand
GACAGACTTGCTTAGTTCTCCAGAAATGCATAGTTGCAGCAAAAAAATCAATTAAACAATAAACTATGGATACTTGAAATAAAAATACAAAAATGCTGGAGAAACTGGAAGCTTTGAAGACCTGAAAGTTTAACTTAGCATTAACTCCAGAAGATATTACAACATAATCAGCCGTTTCTTCAGCAATTCCTGTTTTTGAACAATTTCTAAAGAAGTATGTCAAAGATGCTCAAACATCCTGTCCAACAGAGAGCGTCGTACACTGGGTTCTGAACAATAACGCATGGTGCACAAGTTCGTTGAATCTGAAACTATATAAGTCTAGCATCACTGACACTACAGAACACTTAATCATGATCAGCGAGAAAAAACAGGGAAACACGGTCACTTCAAACGCAGAAGATGGCATTACGGAAAGGAAACGATACAGGTTAATACCTCAAATGGATTGAGTAAAAGTAATAAATTGGAGGTGTAATATCAAGGAAGACTTTCAGCAGAATGAAAATATGAAACCGGAAGTATTACCGCATCAGAAACCAGGTAAAGTTACTGAATACAGGGCTGATGGGTGAATGGGTCTCGTGTGAACTGGGGGACAGTCAGTAGAATTGAATTGTAGATATTGCAGCTTAAACTGTGTTATAATCTGATGCGTAGATCACAGCAGCAGCAGAAACAGAATTGTATTCAATGACAATCTGTAACATTTTACTGAGGATAATCCTTCAGTCCACTATTACCATCAAGCCGAACCATGCTTCAGTGACGAATGTGGGTGAACATGCCAGGGTAGGAATCGCGTGCATCTAAACCTGATGACAACCCATTAAAACGAACGCACTTGACTGGCTACATTTGAAAAAGCAGGAATAACGTCTGATGGAGAGGGGGAAATGATCCCAAGACTAACAAATCAGATCTAAGCTCTGTCGTCCTGCCAAATTCAAGCATAAATGTCGATGGACTTCTGAACAACTTACTGGAGGAAACGACTCCACAAATATCCTCATCTTAAATATCTGAACATCTCTGCACATCAGTGAAAAAGTCAAGTATGTGGTTTCTGCACTATCCTCAGTCAGACGTGTTGAGTCGA
>NW_025126514.1:0-1099 GCF_004010195.1 Chiloscyllium plagiosum | reverse complement strand
GGCAGCAATCGCCGATATGTGGATCATTTGGATCCCCTTGTCGGTAGGACCTACACAAGAAGTACGGAATGGTTCTGTACAGGCGGCAATCTCCTGGCAGGCAGGTTTGCTATTGTCACTCAGGAGTGTTTAATATAGTGTGGCACTGAGGAGTGGGATGCAGAGCAGTAGGTCCACAATACAGTGACTGAGGATGAATTGGAGACTAACACCAGTGCATCTAAGATCAATAGCAAAGACGCAGAGGGCTCTGAACACAATGGGACTGGCACGCGTAAGGGTTATTAGTTTAATGCGAGGAATCTGATTTGTAGGGACCTCGAGATTGGATGAGTACACATAACTCTAATGTAAATATTACAGAGATTTCGTGAGAGAGGGACAAGAGAGCAATCAATCCAGTGGGTACAGAAATACTTGCTGAATATGCAGTGAGTGGCTGGAGACAGTCGTTTAAAGTGAAATAATTATCCAGCACTCTATCGAAATTGGACCATGTGTAATGCAATGTACAGATTGAAGTGACAAAGGAGGATACTGGAATGGTCTGTCTACAATATTTTCTGCTTTACTGGTAGTCTTTTGTAACCTCCTGTCACCGGAAAATAGCATTAGAAAATACTTCAGGGAATCTCAAACCAAATATCAGGTCAGTGTGTGATGTGTTTGTCTGAAGTGTATTTATTTCAGTGCAAGTATTATTATGGGTAAACAGATGAATTTAGAGCCTGAATGGGACTACGATGAGACTACGATGTTGCAAACATTATAGGGACTTGGTTGAGAAAGAGACAAGACTGGCTGCTCAACTTTCCAGGGTTTTGTTGTTTTAGATGAGATAAAGGGGTAGCTAAAAGAGGCGGAGGAGTTGCATTACTAATCAGGGAGATTGTTACATCTGCACTTCAGGCTCATCTACTGAGGCAAAATGAGGAGAGCTCAAGATATGGTGGATGCATGTGTTAGAATTGTACTGTAGTCCCTCCAACAGCCACCGAGAGATTGAGGAACAAATATGTCGGCCGATTATGCAAACGGGTATTAAAAACAGAGTTGTCACAGTGCGTGACTTTAACATCCCCTATATTGATTGGGAATC
>NW_025126513.1:0-1099 GCF_004010195.1 Chiloscyllium plagiosum | reverse complement strand
CACTCCTGGAAAAGTGTTCTGGAATTAGTATCAGTGTGATGCACGCCATGAAAAGTGTTTTGGAGCTAGTATCGCAGTGGAGGACTCCAGGAAAAGTGTTTTGGAGTTAGTATCACAGTGAAGCACTCAAGGAAAAGTGTTTTACGGTTAGTATCACAGTGAAGCACTCCAGGAAAAGTGTTTTAGGGTAGTGTCACAGTGAAGCACTCCAGGAAAAGTGTTCTGGAATTACTATCACAGTGATGCACTCGGGAAAAGTGTTTTAGGGTTATTATCACAGTGAAGCACTCCAGGAAAAGTGTTTGAGGGTTACTATCACAGTGAAATACTCCAGGAAAAGTATTCTGGAGTTAGTATCACAGTGAAGCACTCCAGGAAAAGTATTTTGGAGTCAATATCACAGTGAAGCACTCCAGGAAATTTGTTCTGGAGTCAGTATCACAGTAAAACTCTCCAGGAAAAGTGTTTTAGGTATCACAGTGAAGCACTCCACGAAGACTGTTTTGTTGTTCGTATCACAGTGAAGCACTCCAGGAAAAGTGTTTTGTTGTTCGTATCACAGTGAAGCACTCCAGGAAAAGTGTTCTGGAGTTGGAATCACAGTGAAGCACCCAAGAAACGTGTTCTGGAGTTAGTATCACAGTAAAACACTCCAGGAAAAGTGTTTTAGGGTTAGTATCACAGTGAAGCACCCCAAGGAAAAGTGTTCTGTAATTAGTATCACAGTGAAGCACTCCAGGAAAAGTGTTCTGGCGTTCGTATCACAGTAAAACACTCCAGGAACAGTGTTTTAGAGTTAGTATCACAGGGAAGCACTCCAGTAAGAATGTTTTGGAGTTAATATCACAGTGGAGCACTCCAGGAAGACTGTTTTGGTGTTAGTATCACAGTGAAGCACTCGGGGAACACCGTTTTCGAGTTAGTATCACATTTAAGCACTGCAGGAAAAGTATTTTGGAGTTAGTATCACGGTGAAACACTCCAGGAAAAGTGTTTTGGAGTTAGTATCACAGTGAAGCACTCCAGGAAAAGCGTTTTCGTATTAGTCTCACAGTTAAGCACTCCAAGGAAAAGTGTTCTGGAATTAGTATCACAGTGA
>NW_025126512.1:0-1099 GCF_004010195.1 Chiloscyllium plagiosum | reverse complement strand
TGTCTCCAGTCACGTAAACAGCCCTCTACCACCAGCCTCCGTCTCCTGCCACGAAGAAAAGTTTGGATATAACTTGCCAAGTTACCTGTCATATCATTTGATTTTACTTCATATATCAATTTCCCATGTGGGTCTTTGTCAAAGCAATTGCTGAGAAGTCATAGAAATGAACTCGTTGAAAATTTTCAATAGAATTCTGTTTGCATGACTTCCCTCTGATAAAGCCATGCTGACTGCTCCTGGTCAAACATTGTCTCTCAACATGCCGATCCATTTTCTCTTTCTCTATATTCCCCAATAGTTTCCCTTACACTGAATTGATAGTCACTCGTCGATAGTTCGCTGATCTATCTCTAGATATATCCTGCAAAATGCAACCACATCTGTCCTCTAGCATATCTCCGATGGCCAGATTCTACTTAAAACGTTAATCAGAACATTTCCTCCCTTGTCTCCAACATCAGCATGGGATAAAAATCATCCAGAGAATTTGTTCAATTTTACCCCAGCCAAAACTATCAATCCTCGCTTACATCTTTTATCAATCTGTTCAAGACCTTGCCAGTTCATCTTCTCGATTTCTGTACCTTCATCCTGATTCTCCCAAGTAAAACAGATGTGAATCTCTCATGCAATCATCTGTCAGTGTTCCCCAGCTTCATATAATGATTGTCCCCTTGGTTTCTAATGGGTTATAATTGTCCCCTGACAATATTATTCTCCTTGATTTCCTTGTGGAATATCTTGGGATTTTCCTCAAACTTACCTGCTCACTCTACTCCATATCCCTGTGTTAGTCAGTCCTCTCAGTTTTGTTAAGATTACTTCGCATTCATCGAAGCTCGAGGGAACAAACAAAGTATTCGAAGAATGCGGTGAAGGAAAAGCACAGTCCGTCAGGCAGCATCCCAGGAGCAGGAGAATCGATGTTTCGAACAGAGGCTATTCGTCAGGAATGAGGATGTGACCCAGGGAGCTGAGAGATAAATTGGAAAGGATGAACTGGACAGAGGGTAGCTGGGATTGCGAGACTCTACCCTCCTCACCATCCTATCACTATCAACCCAACCTTCATTTACCTATCGCATTCACATCTATT
>NW_025126511.1:0-1099 GCF_004010195.1 Chiloscyllium plagiosum | reverse complement strand
AATCCATCTCGGAGGCACTCCACAAAGTTTCTTCCTTGACGTCCAATACCATCCTGATTCTCCCAGTCTATCTGCATATTGAAATCCCCCATAACAATGTAGTAACAGATGTTGGAGATTGGCCAAAACGTGTGGTGCTGGAAAAGCACAGCTGGTCAGGCAGCATCTGAGGAGCAGGAGAGTCAACGTTTCGACCAAAAGCTCTTCATCCTCCTCCTGAATATCTGAAAACTGCTTAATTGAAATTAACTGGTACTACCTCATACTACCTCAGATTCCCAATGTCTCCAGAAATATGCATCGTGACTAAAATTCAAAAGTAATTCTACAATCCGTAATTACATAATTAAAGGAAAACCAATAATAAAATCTGATCATATAAAAGTATGCAGTGGTTTTAAACTTTTCTGGGTTGTGAGACTCAGCATGAAAACGCTTCCATCTAACTCTGGTCTGAATTGAAAGAAAACTGTTGAGTTCAAAGCAAAGTTTTTGGCACATGTTGTATGGGATGTCAATCAAGCACGTTCCTTTGTTCTGGATCGTGCTGAGCTTCCTGACTGTTATTGAAGCCACACTCATCCAGGCAAGTGAGTATTATCCCAGCACAATCCCTTCTTGTGTCTTGTAGATTGTGGACAAATACTTAGGGGCCAGCAGGTGAGATACTTCACTGTGTTTCTAACCTGCTCTTGTCACCCATGCTAAGCGGCAATGCCAGGGCTAAGAACCTGATTGGATTGCCCTGGTTCCTGTTTAACAACTTGATCTGTTAACTAGTATGAAAATACTATAGCTTTAAGAGGTTATTTTGCTCTGCTTTCTTTTAAGAGATGGATTGAACGAGCGGTGCCGAGCTGGATAGTTCAGACCACTTGAGTAAACAGCTTGGGATGCCTTGCATTTTGTTTAATTACAGCCTGAATGGGGGTGGCCGGCTCTCCCAGATTATGATTTCTGGGTTCTGGGTTTTTCAGTGACATCAGAAGCTATTGGGGTCTCAGCAGAGTTGAAAGTTTCAGTGAACGTCTCTTGGCTTCCACTCTCTCTGAATGTCCTCTTGATATTTCCCCCATCCTGGATTGGAGAATTGCATGTG
>NW_025126510.1:0-1099 GCF_004010195.1 Chiloscyllium plagiosum | reverse complement strand
TCTCTGACAGCAGTGGGTATGTTCACTGACTGTGGTGAGTGTAATCTCTGACGGCAGTGGGTGTGTTTGCTGCCTGCAGTGAGTGTAATCTCTGGCAGCAGTGGGTGTAATCTCTGACAGCAGTGGGTGTGTTTGCTGACTGCAGTGAGTGTAATCTCTGACAGCAGTGGGTATGTTTACTGACTGCAGTAAGTGTAATCTCTGACAGCAGTGGTTATGCTTACTGACTGCAGTGTGTGTAATCTCTGACAGCAGTGGGTGTGTTTGCTGACTGTCGTGGGTGTAATCTCTGACAGCAGTGGGTATGCTTACTGACTGTAGTGGGCGTAATCTCTGACAGCAGTGGGTGTGTTTGCTGACTGTAGTGGGTGAAATCTCTGACAGCAGTGGGTGTGTTTACTGACTGTAGTGGGAGTAATCTCTGACAGCAGTGGGTGTGTTTGCTGACTGTAGTGGGTGTAATCTCTGACAGCAGTGGATATGTTTGCTGACAGCAGTGGGTGTGTTTGCTGACTGTAGTGGGTGTAATCTCTGACAGCAGTGGGTGTGTCTGCTGACTGTCGTGAGTGCAATCTCTGACAGCAGTGGGTGTGTTTGCTGACTGTAGTGGGTGTAATCTCTGACAGCAGTGGGTGTGTCTGCTGACTGTAGTGAGTGTAATCTCTGACAGCAGTGGGTGTGTTTACTGACTGTAGTGAGTGTAATCTCTGACAGCAGTGTGTGTGTTTACTGACTGTAGTGAGTGTAACCTCTGACAGCAGTGTGTGTGTTTACTGACTGCAGTGGGTGTAATCTCTGACAGCAGTGGGTGTGTTTGCTGACTGTAATGGGTGTAATCTCTGACAGCAGTGGGTATGTTCACTGACTGTAGTGCGTGTAATCTCTGGCAGCAGTGGGTGTGTTTACTGACTGTAGTGAGTGTAATCTCTGAGAGTAGTGGGTATGCTTGCTGACTGTAGTGAGCGTAATCTCTGACAGCAGTGGGTATGTTCACTGACTGAGAGCAGTGGGTGTGTTTGCTGACTGTAGTGGGCGTAATCTCTGACAGCAGTGGGTGTGTTTACTTACTATAGTGTGTGTAATCTCTGACAGCAGTGGG
>NW_025126509.1:0-1099 GCF_004010195.1 Chiloscyllium plagiosum | reverse complement strand
TTATCGGGAACAGTTTTATTTCCTGATGTTCTCCGTCCCCCTGTGTAATATCCACGCTGTCCTGCTTTATGTAGCCACTGACTGCTCTGTCTGGGTCACCGTCACTTTCACCTTTGATCGGTTTGTTGCCATTTGTTGCCAGAAGCTGAAAAGTAAATATTGCAGTGAGAAAACGGCGGCTGTGGTTCTGGGAGCAGTGACTGTGCTGAGCTGTTTAAAGAACATTTCCTGGTATTTTATGCTCACGGCTCGGTATTTGCTGGGGAACGAGCCCTGGTTTTGTGATGTAACAGTCGCTGTTAAAAGCTCCATTGTCTGGTTAACAATCGAGTTCCTCCAACACATTCTAACCCAATGTGTCCCATTTCTCCTGATTCTGCTGCTCAATGTTCTCACCGTCAGACACATTTTAGTGACCAGCAGAGCCCGCAGGAGACTCCGCGCTCACACCAATGGGGACGTTCAGTCTGACACAGAAATGAGAAAACGAAAAAATTCCATCATTTTACTGTTTGTGATCTCGGCCAATTTCATCCTGTTATGGTCAACGTTAATTCTGTATTCTATATGGTTACGGATGATTGATATTGTGGTTTCCCCTGTGTATCTCGATGGCTTTGTGCAGGAATTGGGCTTCATGCTGCAGCTCCTCAGTTGCTGCACAAACACCGCGATTTATGCCGTGACCCAGACTAAGTTCAGGCAGCAGCTGAAGAATGTGCTGAAATATCCCTTCACCCAAATCAATCCATCAATCAAATTCCCTCATTAATCAAACCATCCAGGATTTTCTCATTTTAGTTCAGTGTTTCAGCGATGGAGCAGCCTGTCGCTATGGCAACAAACTGAGGGCAGCGCTGGTTTGTCCATCCTTATCCCACAGCTGGGTTACAGGGAAACATTTCAATGTTTCTCACAACTCAGGGGCCAATGAGAAAAGGCACCATCCCACTGACGGTCTCCATCACATCCATGTTTAAACAATACAAATGCTCATTAAAGCGTGCCGAGCATCAGCGTGAACGATGTTATTGTGTGTCTTTGAGTTGGAGAAGCTGAGCTGGAGAGAGACAGATTCAGCCCTGGTCCTCAGGGAGGG
>NW_025126508.1:0-1099 GCF_004010195.1 Chiloscyllium plagiosum | reverse complement strand
GAGGATTATGGGGTGGGGTTATTCGGGTAGGGGTGCATTTGTTTTCCACAGGTCATAGTTCCACACTTCGTACTTAAACATCAACCTTCCAGTCCCTGGTTTTAAACTCCCTCGGTCAAGTCCCTACAGTCAGTACCTGGAGCGTAACTGCACTATCCTCCCAGTGCTCACTGAGCTACATCGGCTTCCTCTCCAACACAGCTTCCCTTTGAAAACTCCCCAAGTTGATCACAGCCTCTTCCCAATCCCATTCCTATGATCCGCCTCTTCCAAATGTGACCACCAGAGCTTTCCGGGGTTTTGTCTCTCCACCACTAGGGCCGGGCAGTCAGTTACCTGGCTCTGAGCTCTGGAATTCCCTCCCTAAATCCCTCTGGGCATCTCCACCACACACTCTTCCATACAGACACTCTTTTAAAACAACTTATTTCATTAAACAAAAACAGAAATTGCTGGAAAAGCTCCGCAGGTCTGGAAAATTCTGTGGAGAGAATGCAGAGTTAACGTTTCAGGTCCAGGGACCCTTCCTCAGAACTGATGGTAGCTAGGAAAGTGTTTTTTTATTATGCAAAGGATAGGGTGGGGGAAGTGGTTAAAGAGTAAACGATAGGTAGGGATAGAGTGCACAGAGGAAGAAGAACAGATGAACAGACAAAAGAGTTGATAATGATCTGGCTGGGAGAGTGACTAGCTGTTAATGGAGATTGTTCGTGGTTAACAATAGGTCAGGTGTAATGGCAGACTCTGTGATAACAAGAGTAGTGTGGTGCTGGAAAAGCACAGCCGGTCAGGCAGTATCCAAGGAGCAGGAGAGTCAATATTTCGAGCAAAAGCTCTTCATCAGGAATTTACCTGAAACATTGAGGGTTCCTAGGCGGAAGATGTCAGAGGTAGGTTCCTTACACAGAGAGTGGTGGGTGCGTGGAATGTACTGCCAGTGGTGGTGGTACAGTCAGATACATTCTAGGAGAAAGTGAGGGCTGCAGATGCGAGAGATCAGAGCTGAAAATGTGTTGCTGGAAAAGCGCAGCAGGTCAGGCAACCTCCAAGGAGCAGGAGAATCAACGTTTCGCGCATGAGCCCTTCTTCAGAAATGAGG
>NW_025126507.1:0-1099 GCF_004010195.1 Chiloscyllium plagiosum | reverse complement strand
TCAATCTGTTCATCCTCTCACGGTCGATGAAACCTTCAGGTTCCAGAAAACTATTATAATCATTTCTGCACCACATCAAGCTTAACCACATCAATTCTTTAGCAGAGCCAAACAAAAATGTACGCAGTATTCTTAAGGTGGCCTCACAAACGTCCCTGTGCAAGCGCAACTTGCTACCCCAACTTCTATACTCAATATTCTGACCGATTCAGGCAAGCATGCCAACTGCATTGTTCACCACCCTGTCTAACTGCAACTACAATTTCAAGGAACTATGAACCTGCATCCGTAGGTCACTTTGTTCAGCAACATTCCCCAGGGCACGCCCCTGCTTTAACTTACCAAAATGCAAAACCTCACAAATACCTAAATTAAACTTTATCTGTCAGTCCTTGGCCCTTTAATGGTCAACGGTGCTGTTGTATTCTGAGATGATCTTCTTCACAGTCCACTGCACCACGATTTTGATGTTATCTGTAAACTTACTAACCATGCCTCCGATATTCCCATCCAAGTAGTTTATATCCATGATGAAAAGCAGTGAGCTGAGCACTGATTCTTTCAGCACACCGCTGGCAACAGGACTCTAGTCTGGAAAACAATCCGTTACCTTCAGGACAATTTTGTATCCAATCGGTTGGCTTTCCTTGGATTCCTTGTGATCTAACCTTAGTAACCTGACTCCGATGAGGAACCTTATTAAACACCTTGCGGAAGTCCGTGTAAACAATATATACGACAGTGCCTTCTTCAGTCTTCTTTGTCACCTCTTCAAAATACTCAAACACATCAATGAGACATGATTTTCATCACACAAAGCCATGTTGACTATTCCTAATCAGTTCTTGTCTTTCGAAATGGATGGAAGTCCTATCCGTCAGAATCCCCTCCAACAAACTCCTCTACACTGACGTTAGGCTCACTGAGTGTAATTTCATGTGCTTTTGGATCGTTGTTCCCTTTTCTAGTCCCACTCCTCCACTGGCCACGAAAAAAATATAACTAGTATGGTGATGTGGCCAAGGATATAGTTCTCAGAGTGTGTCAGGGTCAGTGTTAGGAACACGTCAGATGGATTTCTTTAGTCTGCTAAAACAAC
>NW_025126506.1:0-1099 GCF_004010195.1 Chiloscyllium plagiosum | reverse complement strand
TTGGGTTGGGATATCTGGGTCAGCATGGACGGGCTGGGCCGAAGGGTCTGTTTCCGTTGTACGTGACTCTATAAGGTACAAGACTGGAGCGCGGTGGTATAACTAACCCCTAACGCACAGAGATTGTTAACTTGGCTGAACAGTGTGGGACCCTGGGCATAATTGTTCGAGTAAAACGTGGAAGTTGCAACACCAGGACCCCACTGTGTGAGGAGACACCCTGGAAACAGTCACCCTGGACAGAGGGATCTCCTGAGCCAATCAAAACAGAGGTGCAGCGCACCAAGGAGGAGCCAGACTCTGAAAACCCTTACGTATTTCACACAGAGGGTGGTGGGCGTTTGGAACGCGTTGCCAGCAGAGGTGGTAGACGCGGGCACGGTAGATTCATTTAAGATGCGTCTGGACAGACGCATGAGTAGGTGGGGAGCAGAGGGATACAGATGCTTAGGGATTGACCGACAGGTTTAGATAGTAGATTTGGATCGGCTCAGGCTTGGAGGGCCGAAGGGCCTGTTCCTGGGCTGGACATTTTCCTTTGTTCCGAAACAACGGAACAAACACCACCAGCACATTCAGTGATTAGCAAAACCATCTGGTCAGTGGTTAAACAGGAACCCCCCACCCTAACCCCGATTGGCTGGCTCCAAATAGCAAGGTCCAGAGACTACAGGATAAAGGGACAAAAATATGGGAGGCTTCCCTGGACACCTGGAACAGATTGGAAAGGAAGATATGAGCTCTCTGTTTGTAGAGAGCGAGACAGTGAGAGAGAGAAACAACTTCACAAGTCACAGAGAGAGAGAGAGCGGGAGAGAGAGAGAGAGAGAGATTGCCCTAATCTACAGGATACACAGGAAGTATGGTCAGGCCGAGGGGATGAATAGGATAAGGGAGAATTGAAAAGGCTATTGTGACTCATTTCCAAATAAAGTTTGTATTGGCACTGCCTTTGGTCCCCGGCCTGGCTTAATCGCTCTGGGTATGTGGGACACATGCACCAATCTGTTTATCCTGGAGCTGTTTAACCTGTTTAGGTAGACACTAGGCAATACAGCCAGGGAGCTCCGATAACACTCAAGAAGCTCAACACCGTCCA
>NW_025126505.1:0-1099 GCF_004010195.1 Chiloscyllium plagiosum | reverse complement strand
CATATGTCCCTTTGTAGATCAACATATTTCAACAAATCCCTATCAAATGGTAGGCTGCCAAGTTATCGTTACCACTAAAGGGAACACCATCACCTCTATCCACATTGTTCTCCATCTGTCACGTATTTACCCATTCACTCCACTTGTCTTCGTCTTCTCGGTGCTTTTTTACATCCTCCTCACCCACTCACAATCCCACATCCGTTAGTGCTGTCAGCAGGCTGGGATGTATTGTATCTAATTCCAGCAACCCAATGTTTAAAGGGCATTGTGAACAGCTGGGCCCCATGCACCGATCCCTGCGACACCTCAGCAACCTTCCTCTGTTAATTTGTATTTATATATTTCGTGAATCTGGGTGTCACTAGCTGGGCCAGCATTTATTGCCTGACCCTAGATGCCCTTGAGAAGGTGGTGGTGAGTTGCCTTGTTGAACGCTGCAGTCCACCTGCTGTGGTTGACCTCCAATGCCATTATGGAGGGAATTCCAGGGTTCTGATCCAGCGACTGTGAAGGAGCGGTGATATATTTCCAAGTCAGGATGGTGAATGGCTTGGAGGGGAACCTAAAGATGATGTTTTTTTCCATACATCTGCAGACGTTGTCCTTCTAGCTAGACGTAGTTGTGATTGGGAAGATGGTCTCTGAGGATCTTTGGTGAATAATTTCATCGCAGCATGTAGAGAGTAAAACACTGCTGCTGCTGCTGAGCGTTGATGGTGGAGCATTGTGGATGAAGGGACAATCAAACTGGTTGCTATGTCCTGGATGGTATAAAGCTTCTTGAGTGTTGTTGGAGCTGCACTCATCCAGGCAAATTGGGAGTCGTCGATCACACTTCTGACTTATGCATTGTAGAAGATGGACAGACTTTTGGAAGTTAAGATGTGAGTTACTCGCCGCAGTATTCCTACCTTCTGATCTGCTCTTGTAGTTACTGTGTTTATGTGGCGAGACCAGTGAGTTTCTCAGCAATTATTACCCACTAGGACTTGATACTGGGGAATTCAGTGATAGTAACGCAATTGAATGCCAAGGGGCAGGTTAGATTGTATTTTATTGGTGATGGTCATGGTCTTGTATTTGTGTGGCTTGAATA
>NW_025126504.1:0-1099 GCF_004010195.1 Chiloscyllium plagiosum | reverse complement strand
ATGTCCCTTGACACTGAACTGGAAATACATCAATATGAAGATATTAGGGTCTATAACCACAAAGAAGTATTGAGAAAGAATGTTTCGTTAACATCAGAGAGAACCTTTGCTGGATTTTGAGATATTAGTACATCAAAGAAGACAACAGGCAAAGTTTGATCAGATTTCTTGTCTCCAGCAAGCATATTCAATCCGCCACTTAATGATAGTGTGGAAGACAGCTCCTGAACATTTCCTGGAAGGATGTTGAACTGAAAATGATGATCAAGTCAATACTCTTTTCACTTAGTGAAGCAGTTTCATTGGACGTAACGTGACATACAATCCTGAGCGAAAGTTCCTGAACTTTAGGACAACATGTCAAAAAAACTCCAGTCACCTGTCTCAAATGTTTTAGTGTTGTCAAGGCACATCTTGATAACTAAAGTCAAAAGTCATCACAATAATACCAGTTACATGATTTTGATGGCGGCGAGCTGATGGCACTCGTTATGAGTTGACTTTCGACTGCAAAACGTGAAGGCTGTTTTAAAGTATCCCTCGAATGACATAGAATTTACAAGCAATGGGCATGAATGAGAGAAAAGTGACATGCGAGGCAACATTCAAACAAGCTGAGCAGGCTCAGCTGTGAATCAGACAGACCGGGCAGCGATGCATAACGTACAAAGCAAAATCTGAAGAGGTGCAGAATCTCTTTGGAAAAACAACAGGATCACGATCTCAGATGTTTTACCAGGTCACGTGAAGTACCCAAGGCACATCACGGTACTTGCAACCAAAAGTCACCACAACATTTCGCACTTACAGGATTTTGAGAGCAATGTGCTGTTGGTACTCGTGTTGTGGTGTCTTTAGATTGCTCCATTTGCAGGGTGTCGGAATGGACAGCTTGGAGAAAAGAATCTCATCTGAAGAGTTATACAGATGGCAGAGAGAGGGATAACACAAGAGTGACATGTGAGCTTATTTCTGCTCACCAACGATTCGAGATGAATGCCAAGTGTTCCAGACTATACAGAAGGTGGCACGTGACAACTCAGATATCTACGACCCAAACAGTATCGCACTTAGCAAAGCAAAGGGAACACAAATGCTA
>NW_025126503.1:0-1099 GCF_004010195.1 Chiloscyllium plagiosum | reverse complement strand
CCTTCCCTCCAGACCAGGCAACATCCTGGTAAATATCCTCTGCACCCTTTCCAAAGCTTCCACATCCTTCCAGAAATATAGGGACCAGAACTGTACACAATATTCCAAGTGTGGCTGCACTAGCATTTTAAATAGTTACAGCATGATATTGCAGCTCCAGAACTCAATCCCTCTACCAATGAAACCTAACACACCGTATGCCTTCTTAACAGCAGTATCCACCTGGGTGGCAACTTTCAGGGATCTATGCACATGGACTCCAAGATCCCTCTGCACATCCACACTACCAAGAATCTTTCCATTGACCCAGTACTCTGCCTTCCTGTTATTCTTCCCAAAGTGTATCACATGACATTTAGCTGCGTTGAGCTCCATTTTCCACCTCTCAGCCCAATTCTGCAGTTTATCCAAGTCCCCCTGCAACCTGTAACATCCTTCCAAACTGTCCACTACTGCACCGACTTTAGTGTCGTCTGCAAATTTACTAACCCATTCACCTATGCCTGTGTTTAAGTCATTTATAAAAATGACAAACAGCAGTGGTCCCAAAACAGATCCTTGTGGCACACCAGTAGTAACCGGACTCCAGGCTAAATATTTTCCATCAACCACCACTTGCTGCCTTCTTTCAGAAAGCCAGTTTCTAATCCAAACTGCTAAATTACCTTCAATCCCATGCCTCTGCATTTTCTCATACAGCCTACCATGTGGAACCTTATCAAAGGCTTTACTGAAGTCCATATATACCACGTCAACTGCCCTACCCTCATCTACATAAAGGATTTGTAATGTTCTGAAATGCAGAAAAGAAAATGAGGTTTTGCATTTATATAGTGTCTTTCACAATCCCAAACAGCTTTCTGGCCAGTTAACTATTTTCTCAGGTACATGGTTATGACTAAGATAGGAGCAGTACACTGTCACTCTGGGCCCATAACTACACAGCTCACAACACCGTGGGCAGCACGGTGGCACAGTGGTCAGCACTGCTGCCTCACAGCGCCTGAGACCCGGGTGCAATTCCCGCCTCAGGCGACTGACTGTATAGAGTTTGCACGTTCTCCCCGTGTCTGCATGGGTTTCCTCCCACATTCCAAAG
>NW_025126502.1:0-1099 GCF_004010195.1 Chiloscyllium plagiosum | reverse complement strand
GATCGAGGGGTTTGTTTCCATGCTGTACATCTCAATGACTCTCGAAGCAAAATATATCTCTGAGAGACAAGTTGGCAGTTAGAGCAATTGTGCAACGAACGTATCGGACACGAATGGAGATTCACTAATGATAAGATATTGAGGAAGATAATGTGGGGTTTATTGGTTCAAAGTATCAAATCGTCGAAAATGTTTTCACCCGTTTTGAAATGCGAGGTTACTATGAGCTGCGAGAAAGGTTGTAGAGACGGGTACATTTGTGACATTTAAAATGCAGCTGAATTCGTACTTTTCAATATCAATAAATCCATCCCTTCTTATATGTTCAATCAGTTCCGAGAATCATACTGTAGCACAAACTCCTTTGGCCTATAAACTCTGTAGTACAACGCTGCTGATACAAGTCCAAATTCCCAGGCATAAAGCATTGAATGCCATGACACTTCAAGTCATTCCAAGATCTGTTTAAAGTCTGTGAGCTTTTCCACATCAACTATTCTCCAATGGAGTGAATTCCAGAGGCCCACCACACTTTTGGTGAAAACAAATGTCTCAATTCAAGAAGAATCAAGAAATAGCTCTGTCTCAGCCTAAGACGGCAGTTTCTGTTATTACTTATAAAAGTGTAATCACCTCAAATCGCTCTAAATTGGAGGAATATAAATCTGGGTAATTGTCATTACAGTCTGATTAATCTCCATTGCATTCCAAAAGGACATGGAGTCCCATTACCCTACCCTATCTTTCTTTTTCAAAATCATAAATTAGATGTCAGAGCTGCGGTGACATCAAATGGCGACAATGAACAATCCACCAGTAGGACAAAAATGTGGCTCCCCTCGTACAGAAATTTCTCACATTCGGGAAACGAAAATAACCATAAATTCTATCTATTGGTCTCATTATTTTATAATTCTACCAGGTCAACTCTCAACCTTCTATGCTCCAGTGAAAAGAAGACGATTACAAACCTAGCCAGCCTTTCTATATAAATAAGCCCTCCCAAAGGACAATATCACCAAGAATCTCGCCATAACCGTTTCCATCTTGGTAATCGCAATCCTGTAACTAAGCGACCGCCGTTGGAAACAGTATTCAA
>NW_025126501.1:0-1099 GCF_004010195.1 Chiloscyllium plagiosum | reverse complement strand
GTTGGCAGGCTGGTGTGGAGTTGGATGGTCAGTAGTTGGCAGGTTGGTGTGGAGAGGGATGGTCAGCGGTTGGCAGGCCAGTCTGGGGTCGGATGGTCAGTGGTTGGCAGGCTGGTGTGGAGTGGGATGGTCAGTAGTTGGCAGGATGGTGTGGAGTGGGATGGTCAGCAGTTGTCAGGCTGGTGTGGAGTTGGATGGTCAGTAGTTGGCAGGATGGTGTGGAGTAGGATAGTCAGCGGTTGGCAGGCTGGTGTGGAGTGAGATGGTCAGTGGTTGGCAGGCTGGTGTGGAGTGAGAAGGTCAGTGGTTGGCAGGCTGGTGTGGAGTAGGATGGTCAGCGGTTGGCAGGCTGGTGTGGAGTGGGATGGTCAGCAGTTGGCAGGCTGATGTGGAGTGGGATGGTCAGCGGTTGGCAGGCTGGTGTGGAGTGAGATGGTCAGTGGTTGGCAGGCAGGTGTGGAGTGGCATGGTCGGTGGTTGGCAGTCTGGTGTGGAATGGGATGGTCAGTGGTTGGCAGGATGGTGTGGAATGGGATGGTCAGTGGTTGGCAGGCTGGTGTGGAGTTGGATGGTTAGTGGTTGGCAGGACGGTGTGGAGTGGGATGATCGGTGGTTGGCAGGCTGGTGTGGATTGGGATGGTCAGTGGTTGGCAGGATGGTGTGGAGTGGGATGGTCAATGGTTAGCAGGACAGTGTGGAGTGGAATGGTCAGTGGTTGGCAGGCCAGTCTGGGGTTGGATGGTCAGTGGTTGGCATGCTGGTGTGGAGTGGGATGGTCAGTGGTTGGCAGGCTGGTGTGGAATGGGATGGTCAGTGGTTGGCAGAATGGTGTGGAGTTGGATGGTCAGCAGTTGGTGGGTTGGTGTGGAGTTGGATGGTCAGCAGTTGGCAGGCTGGTGTGGAGTTGGATGGTCAGTAGTTAGCAGGCTGATGTGGAGTTGGATGGTCAATAGTTAGCAGGCTGGTGTGGAGTTTGATGGTCAGTGGTTGGCAGGACAGTGTAGAGTTGGATGGTCAGCGGTTGGCAGGCTGGTATGGAGTTGGATGGCCAGTAGTTGGCAGGCTGGTGTGGAGTGGGATGGTCAGCAGTTGGCAGGCT
>NW_025126500.1:0-1099 GCF_004010195.1 Chiloscyllium plagiosum | reverse complement strand
GAAGAAGCAGGAATTGTTTAAAGATGACAGGTAAAATTGTGTTGGCGGATGCGTGTGTGACAAGAGACAATAGGTGCAGGAGTCTGCCATTCTGTCCTTCGAGACTGCACCACCATTCGACATGATCATGGCTGATCATCCTTAATCAGTCTCCTATCCCTGCCTTATCTCCCCAACCCTTGATTCCACTCTCGTTGAGAGCTCTATCCATTTTGTTTCTTCAATGAATCCAGAGACTGGGCCTCCAATGCCCTCTGGGGCAGAGCATTCCACACAGGCACCACTCTCTGAGTGAAGAAGTTTCTCCTCATCTGTGTCCAAAATGGTCTATCCCGTATTTTTAAGCTGTGTCCTCTGGTTCAGCACTCACCCATCAGCGGAAACATGTTTCCTTCCTCCAGAGTGTCCAATCCTTTAATAACCCTTTATGTGTGTGGGAGTGTTTTTGTTCACATTTTAGATTAAAAGTACCAGCGGCAATTGTAATTTGAGTGGGAGCAGTCCTGCTGCTTTGTAACAGCAAGTTCATAGGGGAATAAAAGCTTTATCTCAAAAGCTGTGTTTTCTATTATGGTGCGAATCGAATTCAAGAATTTAGGAAGTGAGATTGTTCAACCAACCCCTCCCCTCTCCCAACCCCACCCCCCAAACTCCCCTATAATTCTGGACGTCCTAGTGGTGGTGTCACTCATCCACCTAACCGCACATCTTTGGACTGTGGGAGGAAACTGGAGCACCCAGAGGAAACACACGTGGGTACAGGGGAAATGGGCGAATTCCACATACAATTGCTCAAGGGAGGAACTGAAGCCAGATACGTAGGGCTGTGAGGTACCAGTGCTAACCACTGAACCACCATGACACCCAGGGGGATGTTTAAAATCGGTCTCCTTTCTTATCCTTCCTTCTTCCTTTTTCATAAACTTGGAAAAAAATGTCAGACTGGAATTAATGTTTGCTTTCTTCTCTGGTTTTTCAGTCTCCTTCCTCAAAAGTGCCTGAATGTACATCAAAGCCAGATGCCCAGTTAATCTGCTCCAGAGTCTGTGCGCATGGCAGACCTAGTCTAAAATCCCACCAAGCATCTGCAGCTGGTCTG
>NW_025126499.1:0-1099 GCF_004010195.1 Chiloscyllium plagiosum | reverse complement strand
TTCGAGTCATCGATATGGTTTCGCAAGGCCCGCACCTCTTGCTCCAGCACCTGAATCCGACTGGATGAGGAGTCCATCGCAGCTTCTGAGGCCTTAGTTCAACCCTCCACTTCCTCCAGCCTCTCCCCAAGGCCCTGGATTTCCTGTTCGTGCTTCTGCAGCATGGATGCTATAGGTTGGACCTGGGCACGAATCTCCCCACGGATTTCCTCAATCACAGCCGCAACTTTCAAGGTAAGTCTCCCCATCACCGCAGCCAATTCCTGTGAGTCTGTCAGGTCCCCGGGGCGGGGGGGAGTCAGGAGAGGCTGCTGCTGCTGCTTCTGCAGTCCCTGGTGTTGTAGATGCTGCAGGGGAGTGTCCTCCCTGCTGCAGTTTGCCATCCTTCCCACTCCCAGATCTTAACAAATATGTGTTCTGTAAGGTTTTAAACTAATATTTCCGCCACATAAGTTGGCCAGGGATGGCAAAACACACCGGTGTGCCTTGGCTGTTAGGCAGAGCTGCCCACAACAGTTCTACAGAATCGCTGCCATCTTGCCGAGTCAAAGCCAGATACTTAAATAGATCGTGGACTCGTTCCTATTTTTAAAGGAATCCAACAGTTATCCAGGACAGTCTAGGGACTAATCGTGTTGGAACGAAGGGTCTGTTTCTGTGCTGTACAGCTCTATGTCTCGAGAGCTACACCTACAGAGGTTGTCAGGAGAATTACTTGCTGTATCCATCTGCCACAATGTCATTTGTTTGAAAAAAAATAATGTATTCTTTCTGCCTCCTGGGCCAGTCCTCGTTGGCAGAATCGAACAAATCCAACTTGCCAAACAAAGGCCTGATGTTGGGAATGCTTATCCCAGATGACTGATGTGAGCGAGTTTTTTCAGAGTGTGCTTTAGTCTCGGTGTCACTGATATAACTCCCTGGAAGTTGGTATCCCATCACCAAGTCACCCTTTATTTACACATGAGCAGTCTTTGACTGTAAAACGTGGGGGGGGGGTGATGGCCTAGTGATATTATCACTGGACTGTTAATCCAGAGGACCTGAATTCAAATCCTGAGATGGTAGATGTTAGAATATCAATTCAATTTTAAAAAAG
>NW_025126498.1:0-1099 GCF_004010195.1 Chiloscyllium plagiosum | reverse complement strand
AATGGTGGAGGTTCAGTGCATCTTCAAACTTGTTCTTATAGTCGGTACAGTTTTTGAGCTTTGAAGGTTCTGCCAACAAAGCCTGGATGACTTACTCCAGTGAATCTTCTATGTGGTGCACTCTGCTGCAATTGTGCCTTAGCAGTTAAGGGAATAAATATTCAGGTGTTGAACAATATACAGTTACGTGACTACATTGTGGTGGAGGGTGCCCAGTTCCTTCAGTGGTATTGAAGCTGCACCCACCGCGGCAAATGCAGAGAGTTCTGTTAATCATCGAACTTGTGCATTGCGGACGATGTAGGCTTCACGGAGACAAGAGTTGAGTTAATAATCAAACAAAGTCGACCCACGGACAGGTTTTTGTCGTCAACGTCTTCATATGGGTGGTCAGGTTCCAATTTTCCCAAATACTAGCTCCCAGGACGATTACACGGAGGAATTCAGTTACATTGAAGCCATTGAATGCCAATCGAATATGATTAGATCCTCATTTGTCAGAGTTATCTTCGCTGTATTTGGTCCTTCTGTGGGTCAATCCGATTCCAATCGCTTTCTGATTTCAAGTTCCAATTCTCGTCTGCGCCTGACATTTCAACCCGTTTCCTCGCCAAAATCTATCCACCTGTCTTAATAATATGTAAGGACGCTGTAAGGGACAGAGCAGACTTACTAACACGTTGCTGACTCTGTACACAGTAGAACTTTGGGAAATGATTGGTTAGGCTGGGATTATTCTCCTTGAAACAAAAGAGGAGGAGGGGAACTTTATAATCACATAATAACATTTATAAACGTTCAACGTCTTGGGATCTTGACAGGGTAGATACGGGCAGGTGGCTTGCCCTATGCTCTGAGGAGAGCACCAGAGGACATAATCTCAGAATTAGATATTGCCCATTTAATTCAGAAATGAGGAGTAATTTCTTTGCTCAGGGGTCAAAGAATCTGTGGCATTTTCCAATAACCGCTGTTGAGACTGTGGTTGGGTATTTTCAAACTGTACCAGATAGTTCATCAGAAAGATGATGAAAGTTTGCCGAGCTAAGTGAGCAGAAAGGAATTGAAGATTAAGAGATCAACTATGTTAAAAATCACA
>NW_025126497.1:0-1099 GCF_004010195.1 Chiloscyllium plagiosum | reverse complement strand
CCATCTAGAGTCATACAGCGCAGATACAGACCCTTCGGCCCAACCAGTCCATTCTGACCCTAATCCCAAACTAAACCAGTCCCACCTGCCTGCTCCTGGCCCGTCTCCCTCCAACCCTTTCCTGTTCATGTCCTTATCCAAATGTCTTTTAAACGTTGTAACTCTCCCCCCACTTCCTCGGGAAGCTCATTCCATACACGAACCACACTGTGTGTAAAAATAATGTCCCTTGTACTTTTCTTAAATCTCTCCCCTCTCACCCTAAACCTATGCCCCTCTAGTTTTGGATCCCCAACCCCAGGGAAAAGACTTTGGCTATTTATCCTATCCATGCCCCTCATGATTTTATAAACCTCTATAAGGTTACCCCTCAGCTTCCGACGCTCCAGGGAAAACAGTCCCAGCCTGTTCAACCTCTCCCTGTAGCTCATACCCTCCAACCTTAGCAATATCCTGGTACAACTCTTCTGCACCCTCTTCAGCTTCATGTTCTTTCTGTTTCGGGGCGACCAGAACTGGACGCAGTGTTCCAGAAGGACAAGGGGCAGGAGATAGATGGGAACACCACCCCCTCATACGGGTTCCCCTCTGAGCCCCTCACCATCCCGACTTGGAAATAATATCTCCCGTTTCTGGAGAATCACTGACGGAGAAACGTGGTCCTAATCTACACAGATAGTGTGCAGTACCTGACTCAATGCTGTGAAGGACAGAGTCAACGCGTTCTCAATGTCATGACCCACTCCCTTCACCTTCTCCCTGTCTGCCGTATCTTCAGGGACGCAATGACACAGAGAGGTCTCGGTGTCCTTCACTGCTCCCTCTCCCTCGGGCCCCTTCTCCTCCTCGATTGCCTCATTGGCCAATCCGCGCGCCAGGTCGATCATACTCTTCGGTCGGAGAGGATCACGTCGTCAACTCTGAACTCCGACCCCCCCTTTCTCCTGTGATTGGCGGTGTGCAAACACAACGCAAAAAACAATCAATAAGGACAATCCCGAAACCAACTTCACCACGATCAGCCAGTCTCGTTAGCATCCCCTCCGACAGTGCCCACTCCCTCAGTACTGACCCTCCGACAGTGCCCACTCCCTCAGCA
>NW_025126496.1:0-1099 GCF_004010195.1 Chiloscyllium plagiosum | reverse complement strand
GTCAGTGTCCAGATATCTCCCTGAGAGAGAGAGAGGGGATTCAGAGACACCAGTCAGTGTACAGATATCTCCCCCAGAGAGAGAGGGGACTGAGAGTCACCAGTCAGTGTACAGATACTGTCCTGAGAGAGAGAGGGGACTGAGAGTCACCAGTCAGGTACAGATATCTCCCAGAGGGAGAGATGGGAATGAGAGTCACCAGTCAGTGTACAGATATCTCCCTGAGAGAGAGAGAGAGAGAGGGGACTCAGAGACACCAGTCAGTGTACAGATATCTCCCTGAGAGAGAGAGGGGACTAAGAGACACCAGTCAGTGTACAGATATCTCCCTGAGAGAGAGAGGGGACTGAGAGACACCAGTCAGTGTACAGATATCACCCTGAGAGAGAGAGGGGACTGAGTGACACTCGTCAGTGCATAAATATGTCCCAAAGAAAGAGGGAGGGGGCTGAGAGACAACAGTCAGTGTACAGATATCTCCCTGAGAGAGAGGGGACTGAGAGTTACCAGTCAGTGTACAGATATCTCCCTGGGAGCGAGGGGACTGAGAGACACCAGTCAGTGTACAGATATCTCCCTGAGAGAAGGGGGACTGAGAGACAGCAGTCAGTGTACAGATATCTCACTGAGACAGAGAGAGGGGACTGAGAGACAGCAGTCAGTGTACAGATATCTCCCTGAGAGAGAGAGAGAGAGAGAGGGGACTGAGTGACACCAGTCGGTGTACAGATATTGCCCTGGGAGAGAGAGAGGGGACTGAGAGACACCAGTCAGTGTACAGTCATCTCCCAGAAAGAGAGAGAAGGGACTGAGAGATACCAGTCAGTGTACAGATATCTCGCTAACAGAGAGAGATAGAGGGGACTGAGAGACACCAGTCAATGTACAGATATGTCCCTGAGCGAGAGAGGGGATGAGAGACACCAGTCAGTATACAGATATCTCCCTGAGAGAGAGAGAGAGAGAGAGAGAGAGAGAGAGAGAGAGGGGAATTCGAGACACCAGTCAGTGTACAGATATCTCCCAGAGAGAGAGAGAGGACTGAGATACACCAGTCAGGGTACAGATATCTCCATGAGAGAGAGAGGGGACTGAGAGG
>NW_025126495.1:0-1099 GCF_004010195.1 Chiloscyllium plagiosum | reverse complement strand
ACACACTCCATCACCGTCACACTGACCCTCTCACACTCACTCGTACTCTGTCATCCTAACCCCCTCACATTCACTTGATCACTGCCAGCCTGACCCCTCACACTCACTCCATCACTGTTATACCGACCCCCTCACACTCACTCGATCAATGTCACCCTGACACCTCACACTCACTCCATCACCGTCAAAGTGACCCTGCGCACTCACTACATCACTGTCAAACTGACACGCTCATACACACGCCATCACCGTCACACTGACCCTCTCACACTCACTCGTTCTCTGTCATCCTAACCCCCTCACATTCACTTGATCAGTGTCAGCCTGACCCCTCACACTCACTCCATCACTGTTATACCGACCCCCTCACACTCACTCGATCAATGTCACCCTGACACCTCACACTCACTCCATTACCGTCAAACTGACCCACTCACACTCACTCAATCCCCGTCACCCTGACCTCCTCAAACTCACTCTATCACAGTCACCCTGACTCCCTCACACTCACTATATCACAGTCACCCTGAGCCCCTCACACACACTCCATCACCGCCACCCTGACCCCCTCACACTCACTACTGCCCCCTCACACTCACTCTTTCACTATCACACTGACCACCTCACACACACACTCACACTATCACAGTCACCCTGATACACTCACACTCATTTCATCACCGTCATCATGGCCCACACACATTCACTCCATCACCATCACACCGGCCCACGGACACTCACTCCATCACTGTCACACTGACTCCCTCACACTCATTCCATCAGCATCGCACTGGCCCCCTCACATTTAGTCTATCGCCGTCACCCTGTCACCCTCACTCTCACTCCATCACCGTCACACTGACCCCTCACGCTCACTCCATCATCATCACACTGTCCCGCTCACACTCACTCCATCACTGTCACCCTGACCCCCTCACACTCACTCCATCAGCGTCACACTGACCCCCTCACATTCACTCCATTGCCGTCACCCTGGACCCTCACATTCACTCCATCACCTTCAGCCGGATCCCCTCACACTCACTCCATCACCGTCACACTGACGCCTCACACTCACTCCATCATCATCACCCTTTCC
>NW_025126494.1:0-1099 GCF_004010195.1 Chiloscyllium plagiosum | reverse complement strand
TTGGGAAAACAATGTTTTGGCTTTATACATGAACGATGTAGATGAAGGAAGTGAGTGCATTCTGCATAAATTTGCAGATGATTCAATAATAGGTATAAGGTCAAGTAGCATTGAGTAGGCGTGGAGACTGCAGAAGGATTTGGATTATTGCGCAGGGCGTGCAAAGAATGGCAGACGAGGACATTATGGGGAAGTGTGAGATTATACGACTAGTTCGGAAAAATAGAGGCTATTTTCTGAATGGGGAGATAATTCAGAAGTCCGAAGTGCAAAGAGACTTGGGCGTTCTCTTCCAGGATTCTCTCAGGGCTAATTTACTGGTTGAATCAATATTTTGGAAGGAAAATGCAATGATGGCATTTATTTCGACAGGAATTGAATTTTAAAGCAGCGAAGTAATTTGGGGTATCTATAAGGCGCTGATCGGACCACATTTGGTGTATTGTGCGCATGTTTGCGCTCTATACCTCAGAAGCAATGTATGGCACATTCACAATAATGGTCCCTTGAACGACAAGGCTAACAGATGAGGGACGTTAATACTGGATTAAGTTTAGAAGGATGAAGCAGAACTACTTGAAACTAACAGAACATTGAAAATCCTGGACAGAATGGATGCTGGAAGATGCTTCCATTCATCATAGAGACTACGACTCGAGGGTACCACCTTCGAGTAACTACAAGACTTTTTTCAACAGAGATAAGGATAAGCCAGAGAATGGTGTAACAACTGAATTCCCTGCCACAGAAGACTGTAGAGGACAGGTCATTGAATGCATTTAAGATAGACAGAGGCAAGTCTTTACTTCTTCAGGCCTTCAGTGGTAATGTGGAGAAAGCGGGAGAATAGGGTTAAGAAAATTATTAGACATGATAAAATGGTGGAGGAGACTTGATGGGCAGAATGGCCTAATTTTTGCTCCTGTGTCTTACAGTCTTCTGATAGCGTTATACCATTAAAATCTCAGTCAGCAGTGGACAGTTATGTATACAAATCGTGGAAAGCCGTTAAAAAAACATATGCAGCGTATTCTCGTATGTGATTTTAATTTACATGCTATTTAAATATAACTCCCTCATTCCGCTTAAATGCAGAATG
>NW_025126493.1:0-1099 GCF_004010195.1 Chiloscyllium plagiosum | reverse complement strand
AACTCTCCTGTCTCGCTCTGCAGCTGCAGGGGGAACACTGCCACGTTTCCAGGAGCCCTGTCTACATTGGGAAAGCTCACGGCTCAATTTAAACAGATATTCCGACATCTAACGGAACGGCGTCATATCTAAAGGGGGCAATCTGCATTTTAAAGGGACATGGACTTTTTAACGGGCTACTTCTGCAAATAAAGAGGTTTAAATTGACGAGATTACATTTCAAAGGGATGTGGGCACATTCAAAGGGATATCTTAATATGTAAAGTGACGCAGTTATATCTAAATGAATCTACATTTCGAAGATACGTTGCCCTATTTATAAGCAGAAAAGCAGAAATATCCCTTTAAGAGACAATAGGTGTGAATTCTGTCTGTGTCCCAATGTTGAGTCAGACTGACATTTTTCTTAGAAAAGCTCTGCATTTAAATTACATTCTTGAGAAGATAATTTATAGATTAAGGTGTAGAGGTTAGGGAGGATTGGCTGTGCTAAGTTACCCATAGTGACCAGGGATGTACAAGTTAGGGTGGCTTGGCCATGGAAATATGGAGTAAGGGGTTGAGTATGGGTGGGATACTGTTCAGAGGGCCAGAGTGAAATAGATGGGCTGAATGGCCTGCTTCCACATTGTCGGAATTCTATGACCCTCCCCACAAAGGAACATTTTATCTACATCTATCCTGTCAAGCCCCTTTCAGAATTCTACTGGTTTTAATAAAGGTGTACTGCACAGAAACAGACCCTTCGGTCCAATTCGTCCATGCCGACCAGGATTCCAAACTAAACCAGTCCCACTTGCCTGCATTTGGCCCATATTCCTCTACTCATCCAAAAGTCGTTTAAATGTTGTAAATGTACCTGCATCTACCACATCCTCAGCAAGTTCATTCCACATACAAATCACCCTCTTTCAAAACGTTGCCCCTCAGGTTACCTTTAAATCTCTCTCCTCACCTTAAGTAATATGCCCCCAAGATTTGAGCTCCCTGATGCTAAGCAAGAGCCCTTTGCTATTCACCTTACCTCCACTCCTCATGATTTTATCAATCTCAATGATGTCACCCCCCCCCCAACCTCCTGCACTCCAGTGAATAAAGT
>NW_025126492.1:0-1099 GCF_004010195.1 Chiloscyllium plagiosum | reverse complement strand
CAGCGCCAGGGACCCAAGTTCCATTCGAGCCTCCGGCGACTGTCTGTAGGGAGTTTGCACGTTCCTCCGGTTGCTTCGGTTTCCTCTCACAATTCAAAGATATGCAGGTAATGTGAATTGGCCATACTAAATTGCCCATAGTATTAGATACATTAGTCAGAGTAAATGTGGGGAATGGGTGTGGCTGGGTTACTCTTCAGAGGGTCGGTGTGGACTTGCTGGGCCGAAAGGCTTGTTTCCTCACTGTAGGGAACCTACAATTACCTTGTGAAATCTGGTAATTGTAAATATATCGTTCTGACTTCAACTATATTTTTCAGACAGAGAGAGATAAGCTGACAAAAAAACAGTGTAAGAGAGAAAAACAGACGCATAGACAAACAGTGAGAGAAAGCGACGCAGAGGAAACGAGAAAGAAATACAGTTTGTGGGTGTGTGAGAGGGAGAGATGGAGAGACAGAGTCAAGGAGTAACACAGAGAGTAAGAGACAGAAGGGACAATCAGACGTACAGAGTGGGATAGAGTGAGAAAGGGCAGACAGAGGTGACAGTGACAGAGAGAAAACGACAGAGAGTGAGAGGCAAAGAGGGAAAGAGCGAGAAAGAGATGAAGAGTGAGGCAGCAGGGAGACAGAGAGACATACATGGGGAAGAACAAGAGAGAAGGACAGAGATAGAACGGCAGTGAGAGATCGAAAGTGACAGAGAGATGGTGCGAAAGAAAGACACTGTGAAGGACACGGACAGACAGTGAATGAGGGAGAGTCAGAGACAGTAGAAACAGAGAGATACACAAAGAGAGAGAGATCGATGGAGACAGAGACATGGAGGGGGAAGATCAAAAAGAGGAAAAGAAACAGTCAGTGAGAAAGAAAGTTACTGTGTGTGTGAACAAGAGATACTGCGAGGGAGTGAGGAAAACAGTGAGATAAATGTATAAAGAAAGGAGACTGGGATAGAGGGATAATGAGACAGACAATGGGAAACAGGAATAGAGGAGAGACGTTGAGAGAGAAAGGGAGAGTTACAGAGAAAGAAAGACAGAGTGACAGAGAATGTGTGTGCACGTGAGAGGGAGAGAGAAAGAGACCATGAAGGA
>NW_025126491.1:0-1099 GCF_004010195.1 Chiloscyllium plagiosum | reverse complement strand
GTGAGGTTGGGATGTTTCAGTCCGTAGCTGTGTTAGTTTGAGATGTTTCAGACCGTATCTGTTTGAGTTTGAAATGTTTCAGGTGGTAGTTGTGTGAGGTTGAGGTGTTTCAGACTGTAACTGTGTGAGTTTGAGATGTTTCAGACCATAGCTGTGTGAGTTTGTGATGTTTCAGACCGTATCTGTATGAGTTTGAGATGTTTCAGACATTAGCTGTGTGAGTTTGTGGTGTTTCAGACCATATTGTGTGAGTTTAAGGTGTTTCAGTCTGTTGCTGTATTAGGTTCATGTGTTTCTGACAGTAGCTGTGTGAGTTTGAGATGTTTCAGCCTGTAGCTGTATTCGATTGAGGTTTTTCAGACTGAAGATGTGAGAATGTTAGATGATTCAGACTGTAGCTGTATGAGGTTGAGATGTTTCAGACATTAGCTGTGTGAGTTTGTGGTGTTCCAGACCGCAGCTGTGTGAGTTTGAGATGTGTCAGACTGTAGCTGTGTGAGTATGAGGTGTTTCTGACATTTGCTGCATTAGGTTGAGGTGTTTCAGACTGTAGCTGTGTGAATTTGAGGTGTTTCAGACTGTAGCTGTAGGCGGTTGAAGTGTATCAGACCGTAGCAGTGTGTGTCTGAGATGTTTCAGACAGTAGCTGTATGGTTTTGAGGTTTTTCAGACTGTAGCTGTGTGAGTTTTAGATGTTTCAGACTGTAGCTGTATGAGTTTGAAGAGTTTCAGACTGTCGCTGTATGAGGTTGAGATGTTTCAGTCAGTAGCTGTGTGAGTCTGTGGTATTCCAGACCGTTGCTGTGTGGGTTTGCGATGTTTCAGACTGTAGCTTGTGAGTTTGAGGTGTTTCAGGCTGTTGCTGTATTAGGTTGATGAGTTTCAGGCAGTAGCTGTGTGAGGTTGCGGTGTTTCAGACTGTAGCTGTATGAGTTTGAGATGTTTCAGACCGTAGCTCTGTGAGTTTGAGGTGTTTCAGATTGTTGCTGTATTAGGTTGATGTTTTTCAGACCGTAGCTGTGTGAGTTTGAGGTGTTTCAGACTGTAGCTGTATTAGGTTGAGGTATTTCAGACTGGAGATTTGAGAATTTTAGATATT
>NW_025126490.1:0-1099 GCF_004010195.1 Chiloscyllium plagiosum | reverse complement strand
GAGCAATTTCACGTGATTTTCTTAATTTTTCAATGTTGCCAGTTACTCTGGGGAGCAACCAGCTCCTGGAAACATAAAGAAGAAGCGTTGAACGGCTGTTAATTTTAGCACTGGACGACTCTGAAGACCAGCTACTTGCGGGGATGCTTTCTGTCGTGTAGTGGGTGTTGGAGTCACCTCATATACATAAACGCCCCGCATCAAAATCCGGCACGAATAGCCTTATTCCCGATGGCAGCCTTTCAGACTGACATGAGCAGAGCTTTCTAACGTCCTGTTCATATCAGCAAATGTGAATGAATTTTCTCGCTCATACATGCTCGAGTGGTGAAAAATAATGCAATCCTGTTTCATTACTAGGTGAAACATTGTTACGGTTTTCTCCAACCTGGTTCTGAATTTGCACAGATGTGTACAACATTGATGACCATTCTATTTCAGAGTTGAGTTACTGTGCTCTGATCCTTCCACTAAAAGCAGTACCACATTTACTTTCCATGGGCAGACGGCCCGGGTCAAAGCCAAGGAGCTAAGGTTCCCCGCAAAATTCCTCAGCTGAGGACCTGGGCATATTTCATGGAGAATGGTCAGTGGAGGCAACATTATGGAAGTCCTCGGTTTTGCAGTGTTGCTAAAGACTAAATTGAAGCGCGATTGGATTTTAGTATTCTGAGACATAATTTAAACTGATTGGTAAAAATAGGAATTGTTTCCTAATTAGAAACCAACTCAGACTTGTTTCACAGCCAAATGTTACATCTTTCCAATTTTCCAGTGCACGCTGAGCCTGCTAGCTGGTCATCACAGTTATTTGTCAGCTGTCAGTTCTGAACAGCATTCACTCTCATTTAAAGGTGGAGGGCACACCTTCAACGTTATAACACTGTTCTCATCACAAATTCCTGCAGCTTAGAAGCTATCTTGGGGACAGGGGTTGGATTGCAGCCGTAACCGTATTAAATGTAAAATTTTCACACGGGAAGCGCCGTTCATGAGGGGGGAGTTTCTGTAAGCTGTGTCCCAGGGCTGTGCAGAGAGCTGCAGTGGCCAGCTTTTGTTGACAGCAGGGGGACTGGAGAGAGCAGTGTTTGTCCTTATC
>NW_025126489.1:0-1099 GCF_004010195.1 Chiloscyllium plagiosum | reverse complement strand
TATGCTCATTCTCATTGGGTATGGTATTGACCCGTGGGTAGGAGGTTTACTTGATTTCTCTGGACCAGAGCTGCATTTTCAAGTCTAACTCCGGGATTTCCCTTTTTCCGTCCCTTGGTTCCTTCCGGATGGAATTTAATTCCCGCTCTGTCCCTAAGAATTGCCCTTGACCGCACATTATCGCTGTGAACTCCTCGAGTTTGGAAGCATGTTTCCCTTGAGTTCTGATAAAATTATCCCAATCTTTCTGCCCTGGGGATCCTGGGCCCATTTCATCGCTACAACAAAATTCTGCCCACGTGGACTGCTTTTTCTAACTAATATACTGTCTCAGTGTTGTTACCCATACTCTACTCTCGTGTCATTGTCTGCCATTTTCAATTAAACTATGGGGTATAAGGGGTGGATAAGACTGAGGGTATGGCTTTCGTTATGAACCGGTCCTAATCACATCGGGTGTCTACTGACATTCAGTGTTTTACCTTACCGGTCACACACACACACACAGTACAGACGTTTGTTGGTTTAGGAGTAAACATCTGGTGGTTTTATCTTTTAAAGCACAGTTCAGTTTCGACCATTCTGTTCTCTTTGATTTCCTTGAACCCCTGGCCTTCGCGTGGGACAGCTGTCCTCTTAACAACCATCTCTGGCAAAATCTCAAGGAACCCTAGGTTCCACGGGCTTCGATCTCAGAGCGACAAAGTCACTTCTTATCGAGGTCTGATCTTGGGGGACCAATTTGTTGTCCCTGCTACACAGTGTGTTTTAAATCATATCCAGCAAAAGAACTGAGAAAACTCTTCATAATAATAAACAATAATAATCATTTATTTGACACAACTAACACTATCATAACAAAATACAATATAATTTAACCATTTACACTACAAATGCTATCTTGTGCTTTACCTTAACTCTGGATGTTCATATACCCCCACACGAGAACTCGACCGTGCTCCACATCATGATGTCACCTGGTCATCTCCCAATGATTTCAGGGGTATCTTCCTTTCTTGGTGGTTTGTCTCGAGTTTCCGCCCTGAGCGTGGTGTTGTGGCAATTCTTACACTCTAAATCTTGGTGTCCTTTTGGGAGG
>NW_025126488.1:0-1099 GCF_004010195.1 Chiloscyllium plagiosum | reverse complement strand
GGGTGGAATTATTTCTGGGTTCCTGGTGCCATGGCGCTGCAGTGCTAACCCTGTGCCATCATGGGGTTGTGATTGTGGGGGGTGGGGGAGACAATTGCAGTCCAGCAGAAAATAAACACAGCCCACCTACTCTCCCACTGCACCCACTGTCAGAACTGGCAGGAGGTTCAGTCCTGGGGTGTGACTCAAGGCAGCGTCACGTGTGGGATCTGATTGCTGGTAGCGCTGGTGCCCACGCTGGTGCTTCCGCAAGTTGCAGGAAAACATGAACGTCTTCCCACACTCGGGCCAGCTGAAGGGCCTCTCCCGGTGTGGACACCCTGTTACTTCAGCATGGCGGAGGAATTCCTGAAGGCCTTCCCGCACTCAGGGCAGCAGAATGGCCTCTCCCTCCCACCACCCGTGTAGATCAGCTTGTGCTTCAGCAGTGTGGAGGAGCGGGTAAAGCCCTTCCCACACTTGGGCCAGGAGAACGGCTTCTCCCTGGTGTGAACGGACTGGTGCCTCAGCAGGGCTGAGGAATTGCTGAAGGCCTTCCTGCACTTAGGGCAACTGAACTAACTTTCCCCCATGTGGACCCACCAATGGGCCAGCAGGTCGGAGGTAAGAGCAAAGCCCTTCCTGCACTCGGGTCAGAAGAACAGCCTCTCCTCAGTGTGGACCCACTGGTGTCTCAGCAGGTGGGAAGAACTGCTGAAGGACATCTCGCACTTGGGGCCGGAGAACAGCCTTCCACGGTGTGGACCAACTGGTGCGTCAGCAGGGCAAAGGAATCACTGAAGGCCTTCCCACACTCAGGGCAGTAGAAGGGCCCCTTCCCCTCTGTGGAGCCATTGGTGCTTCAGAACCCTTTCAAATTTCACAATATCCTTCTGATAGGAGGGTGACCAGAATTGTACACAATATTCCAAAGGTGGTCTAACCAATGTCCTGTACAGCCACAACATAACGTCCCAACTCCAATACTCAGTCAGAGGATTGCAAAAGCTTTCAAAACCCACAATAAACAAACAGGAAAGAATGGAGGGACGAATCGAATTTTTGAGAGTGAGCTTGGAATCATCACTGAGAAATCGGCAGACTGGGTTTATTGGGTACC
>NW_025126487.1:0-1099 GCF_004010195.1 Chiloscyllium plagiosum | reverse complement strand
ACCCGAGCACCTGGATTAATTCTTCCAAACCCACACACTCAGGCAATCTGTTCCAGACCCTACACTCTGCATTAAACCGGCCTCATCCACACAATCAGGCACTTTGTACCAGACCCTAACCCCTGTTTGGACCTGGCCTCCTCCACACAATCAGGCACTTTGTGCAGACCCTAACACCTGGATTTACCCAGCCACCCCCACACCCTCAGGCACTGTGTTCCAGACCCTAACCCCTGGATTAACCTGGGCTCTCTGACACTGTCTTCCAGACTGTAACCCCTGCATTAAACCGGCCTCCGCCACACTCTCAGACATGGTGTTCCAGAACCTAACCCCTGGATTGACCCGGCCTACCCTACACTCTCAGGCACTCTGTTCCAGAAACTAATCACTGAATTAATCCGGCCTATCCCACACTCTCAGGCATTGTGTTCCAGACCCGAACCCCTGGATTAATCCGGCCGATCCCACACTCTCAGGCACTGTGTTCCAGACCATAACCTCTGGATTAATCCGGTCTATCCCAAGCTTTCAGGCACTTTGTTCCAGACCCTAACCGATGGATTGACCCGGACTGCCCCACACTCTCAGGCACTGTATTCCAGACCCTAAACCCTGGATTAATCTGGCCTACCCCAAACTCTCAGGCACTGTGTTACAGACTCGAACCCCTGGATTGACCCAGCTTCCCCACACTCATAGGCACTGTGTTCCAGACCATAACCCCTGGATTAATCTGGCCTATCCCAAGCTTTCAGGCGCTTTGTTCCAGACCCTAACCCCTGGATTGACCCGGCCTACCCCACACTCTCGGCACTGTCTTCCAGAGCCTAAACCCTGGATTAATCCGGCCGATCCTACAATCTAAAGGCACTGTGTTACAGAGCTAACTCTAGATTGACCCGGCCTCCCTGACACTCTCAGGCACTTTGTTCCAGACACTAACTCCTGGATTAATCCGGCCTATCCCATGCTCTCAGGCACTTTGTTCCAGACCCGAACCCCGGATTAAACCAGCCTATCACACTCCGTCAAGCACTGTGTTCCTGATCCTAACTCCTGGACTGACCCAGTCTATCGCACACTCTCAGGCACTTTG
>NW_025126486.1:0-1099 GCF_004010195.1 Chiloscyllium plagiosum | reverse complement strand
ATATGCAAACTCCACACAGAGAGTCGCCAGAGGTGGGAATTGAACCCGGGTCTCTGGCGCTATGAGGCAGCAGTGCTAACCACTGTGCTACCGTGCCGCCTTGTACACTCAGGTTAACATAGATTTAACTATTTTAAATAGCTTTTAAAATGAACTATTTTATAAACTATTGTAAATTAAACCTCAAATTTATTGCCCATCTCTAGTTACTTGGACTGAGCTCTGAGCCAGATCATGGGGCCGTTAAGAATGAATCATGTCACTGTGGGACTGGAGTCACAGACCGGGTGATGGCTGGGTTCCCTTGTCCAAACTACATTCATGAACATGACACTTTTGTGCCCGCCCATCCCAGGAGAAATCAAAATAAATGAGATACACTTCAAATGATCAAACTGGTGAGACTTGAATTCATTTCTTTGAAAGACTGGAGCCTAGGCTAGAAATAGAGCCATGACATGGGTGACCCTGGTTTGTCAGACTGAAAGGTGGAGTGTCCTTCGGATTGACACTGGGATCAGGCACAAAATGAATTACACTCAAAGACCGAACACACAGCTATCAAAGCGGGTCACAAAACTGCAAAGAGCAGCAATTTATCTGGGAGACCTCAACAGGCATCAGTGGGTGTAAGAGCATTAGGCGGGCAAGTGTCAGATATTGCTGAACACACCGGAAGCACAGTCACACATAAAGGGAAGCTATTGGGATCGAGCAGGAAAACGGGAATAACTGAATTTCTCCACTGAGAGCTGGAAGTGGTTTTCTCAGTTGTAACGCCTCTGAGAACGATAAAGGTTGAAGGGCCGTTTATATTATAAACAACACTGCGGCGCGGAAGAAAGGATGTCAAGTGATATATCTCCTTTAACTTGGGAACAATATCAGAAACAAATGTCAATGTGATTTTGTATTGAATATTGAGAGTGAGGAGATGGAGGGGAGAGTGACCATGGCAGCTGTCTTGAAGAATGGTTAGGTCATGGCTAGAATATGGTGCACAGTTAGCAAACCATCTGCTGCTTTGAGGGACAATACATAATGGGACAGGGACAAGGGACCTAGAGTCACAAGTTTTTATTTCGGGATGTAGATTTCT
>NW_025126485.1:0-1099 GCF_004010195.1 Chiloscyllium plagiosum | reverse complement strand
CCTGAGTTATGAGAGATATGGATCAGACGAAACACCCGTAAAATATTTAAGAAGGTTTCTCCAGCGCAAACCTTTCCTTATTTTATCCGTAGATATGTCGTGAAGCAAAATACAATCTTTTCAAACGCTTTAGTTAAACTTCAGTCAAGAAAAGATCAATTGCGTTAGTTTATATGTTGGAACACATGCACAAACAATAGATGCTTTACCTTCTTGGTACACACCGCTTGACACAAAGATAAACTCAAATGCAGATTCTTATGTACAGTTTTGCAGTCTAGAAAATAACAATATTAGAAGAATTCTCAGAGAGAAGAGCAGCTGTGGATCATGCATTGAAACTTCCAACCCTTCTGGGATCCCAAGCAGCCGCTGAATGCTGCAGCTAAAAACAAAACGAGTAAACCTGGTCTGTGAGAGCTGGCCGCTGCCCTTCCATTGTTCCTATCGTTTTAATAAAACCTAAAGGCCTCCTCAGTTATTTAATTCAGTCATTGTCAGTCGGCAATTCTGCACTTCTGCCTTTAAGACCTGTCTTCAAAAATCACCAAGGGAAATAATCTTTTTAAAGTGACAGTATCGTCAAACCTCCCCCTTTGAAAAAAAGTGAAACACCAAGATACAACTGTAGCTTCATTTTAAGCCCCTTATTCTTACTGTATTAGTAGACTACAATATACGTTTTTTTATTGACAATAAGCATGCAAACATTCGCAACTCCATTCTATCTCAGTCAGTTTACTCCAGCCACAAAATACCTCTGTCTTTCTTCATCCAAGTCTCAACAAGGTGGCAGCAAGTTACGTTTCTCGTCCTGCCACCTGTATCACTTCCAAATTGAATAGCAACAATAGTAACCTCGATCTGAACAGACTGGAAGTATTCTCCCTAAATTTGTCCAAAAACTTATAGATGTTATGATCAGTATATAGATTTTGATCAGACATGTTATTGGCAATGTAAATGCTGAAATGGTGCAACGCCAACACCAAGCTCAAAGCCTCATTCCCAACTGTGAAATATTTCTGTTGATTGTTTCACTGGACACTCCAACCACACGTTACACAATGGAGCAATTCTCATCTCTCTCATACTCCTT
>NW_025126484.1:0-1099 GCF_004010195.1 Chiloscyllium plagiosum | reverse complement strand
CGCACAGAATGTCACCAAAGGGTGGAATCGAACACAGGTAATTGATGCTGTAAGGCAGTATTGCTAGCCAGTGTGACACTCAATGACCAGCTGCGCGAGAATCTGCATCCTCCCACTTTCTCCGGGATCTGTCACATCTGTTCAAATGATGCCGAATTCCAGTGTGCTTCCAACAAGCCTTCCTTTACCTCCACAGGTCCTTCAGCTGTGACTGACACATTGCCTGCTCTTCGCCCTCACCCCTTCCCCTCTTCCCAGATCAAGTTGCCCATTAATACTGCAGCATGCAAGATATTTGCTGATCTAAAATAAAACAAAGAGCTGCATATACTGGAGATGAAAAACAAAAGCTGTTCTGATGAAGAATTCCCAAATTAAAAATGTTGACTCACTCTCTTCCTTCAGAGGATTAGGAAAAAAATGAATTCTGAAGTGAATTCCTGATGAAGGGCTTACGACCGAAAAATAGACTTTCCTGCTCCTTGGATGCACCCTAACCTGCTGTGCTATTCGAGGGCCAAACTTTCGACTATCTTCCTTCAAATGGTACCAGACCCCTCGGGGTTTGTCTGCAAACGCTTGTATATCTAATTTCCTGCTTAGAACGTACACATGTTCCCTGCAGTCTTGACTTCCATACACATCTCCCATCAGTGTTTGCTTGTACTTCTCGTTTATAAACTCCAGTCAAATTGTTTCTGTGTAATCTGATTGCTAGGGTGAGATAAATGGTAGATTCAGCGAGATCTTTCCTGAGGCCTTCCTTGACGTCACAAAACCTCGTTGCACTTTGTTCGAACAATATATGAATTGGAAAGGCAGAGAAGGATATGGGCCAAGTGCAGGGAATTGGGGTTAATGTGGACGGACATTTTGGTTGGTATGGACCAGTTTTGGTTGAAGGGCCTGTCCCTGTGCATGACTGCAAATGAAAGTGGTTTTGGGTATAGACAGAGCGGCTGAGATTGAGTAACAATATCATGGAAGGATGTGCTCACAGGTTTCAGAATGCTGAGATATAGACATTTCGATAGCATCAGGCAAAATAAGTCAGTGTTATGGTTATGAATGATGGTGAATAGAATATAGGTGTGAGTTC
>NW_025126483.1:0-1099 GCF_004010195.1 Chiloscyllium plagiosum | reverse complement strand
AAGGAAATCATCATTGCATTTCCTTGATCACGAGTCACCAAAATAGTACATACCTAATTGGAATTAATGGGTGCAGTAAATGGTATGTTGCCCTTCATTGTAAGATCATGTATGTACTTGAGTACATCCACCTTCCTGCAATTGTCAATCCTTGCTGAGAGAGTATTTCATCTCCTTTGCAAGAAGGATCTCCTCACAACAGACACTGATGATGGTACCATAAGGAGAGAGTGAAGAAAATGAGTGGCTAATCTGTCGAGCTGTGAGAGAATTAGAGATCGTTGCTTTGAAACTTGGGGGTTGACTGCGATCGCTTACTTGCATACTTTACCTAAGATTGTTTGATTTGATTAATTGTCACGTGTACCTCAGTACAGGGAAAAACTTCGTTTGTGAGCAGTACAGAAAGAGCATACTAAGCAAGAACCTGCTGATCATAGGATGCAAAAAACTTCGACAGAATCAGGTGTAGAGGGTATTCTGCACAGTAAGTTCTCTAAGCAAGATCAACATGTACAAGATCAGCATTATTTTAAGTTCAAGACGGCATTCATTCATCTCATAGGGCATTTCTGTTAGTTTAATTCCTCCTAAGAGCCACCGCCCGATTGAGAGGGTGATACAGGCTCTGAATGATCTCTCCCCACAAAAATGGGCAACTGAACGTCATGTACACAATCGCAACAGCAGTCACAATATCTTATTTCAGAAGCAGTTAACCATTCTCACCAACTTCTCTCTTCCATAGACAACCCCAGTCTGTCTTGTCCTTAATCGATAATGGCTCCTTGAGATGTCAAATAAAATATCACTAGTCCCTCCTTACTACTCGAAAATCACGTTAAAGTAGCATGTGTAACACGAGCAATGGAGGCACAACGAACAAAGTACAGTGGTCTGATCCATTTGTTCGTCGTGTTGGAAAATCGAATTTTTCATTCTCTCCCTGTGGACGTAATTGAAGGAACTCAATAGCCTCCTCCTGTCTCTCTGTAAGTGACTCAAGGGAGAGAATGGCGTTCTCCTCTTCCTGCTTAAGTGACTCGAGGGGTTTGAAAGGCCACTGACTGTCCCTGTGATTGTGACACTCAAGGGGCTG
>NW_025126482.1:0-1099 GCF_004010195.1 Chiloscyllium plagiosum | reverse complement strand
ATATCAAGTTCAATGGTCTGTAGTTACCCTGAATATCCCTAGTACCCTTCTTGTACAGGGGACAACATGAGCAATCCTCCAGTCCTCCAGCACCTCACATGCATTTAAGGATGCCACAAATATATCTGTCAGGGCCTCTCTCACCTCCTGCGGCAATCTGGGGATTTGTCCACCTTAATAACCTCTAGCGTGCCTAACACACCTTCCTTACTTATGTCAACATGGTGCACACTAATCAAATTTCTATCTCTAATCTCAACATTCGTCATGTTCCTCTCCTCAGTGAGCACGGATGCAAAGTAATCGTTCAGAATCTCACCAATTCTTTCAGGTTCGACACACAGCCTTCCTTCATTATCTTTTAGTGGACCAATCCTTTCTCTAGTTACCCGCTTGCTTCTTATATAAGAATAAGATGCTTTGGGATTCTCCTTAATTCTGCTCGTTAAATCCATGTCTTGTCAACTTTTAGCCCGCTGATTCCTCGTTTAAGTGATGGGTAATGGGGCTCATCTCGATGTAATATATCTCGATTTCCAGACAGCAGTATGTAATGTGCCTCACAACAGATTAATATGCAAGACAAGACCACATGGGGAAAGGAAAGATTTATTTACTAAAAGAGATAATGGGATAAGCAATAATAAGTACAATATGGAGCCGCTGGTTTTGGGCCGGACAGTGTCAAAATTAGCACGACAGTCGGTTGGAGTCCAACGGGTTTATTTGAAAACACAAGCTTCCATAGCGCTGCTTCTTCATTAAGTGGAAGAGAGAGATGAAGACCTTCGACTCAGAAGTTATAAGGAAAAGATCAAAGGATTGTACAACTCATGAGCATGAATGGTACACACATAAGATGGCTCTTAAATCCTTAATCACTTAGAATCGAGGTGTAGGTTTTGATTGATGGAGATGCAAATCGCAGACATTATCGATGTAAAGGAGATGACGCCTCCGATCAGGCAATGTATTTCAGTGGTGAGGTCTTGTTTGGAGTTTGTCTGTGTCTTCATCTGGAGTCAGACTGGGTTTGTTCCGAGTTCAGGAGTTTATAAAATGCCATATTGACTGACTGTCTCCAAATTGTATGTTTTTG
>NW_025126481.1:0-1099 GCF_004010195.1 Chiloscyllium plagiosum | reverse complement strand
GCTCACCTGAGCCACTCTTTTCGTTTTAAATATCTATAGAATCTTTTGCTATCTGTCTTTATATTCTGTGGTTGTTTACTGTCATAATCTATCTTATGTTTCTTGATAGTTTTTTGTTGCTCTTTTGACCTCTAACGTTTTCCCAATCTTTTAGTTTCGCATTAGTCTTTGCCATTGTTCATGCCATTTATTTACATTTGATAGCCTCCCTTATTTACTGAGATATCCTTGGCAGCTTGCCCTTTCTACTATAGTCCTTTCATTTCACTGTTATATGCTGCTGCGGAGCACTCGGAGAAATTGCTTTGAAAGCCATCCACTGTTCATATACAGTTCCACCGTAAAGTATTTGCTTCCAGTTAACATTAGCCAACTCTTCCCTCATCCTATTGTTGTCTACTTTATTTAAGCACGGGGCCCTGTTATTGGACTTTACCTTCTCAACTTCCATCTCTATTCTAAATTCAACCAAAATTCCAGTCCCAATAATTTCTCCCAAAGCATTTATTTATTAATTTCATTGTTTTTCTCTCGAGACTTACGCTTTCCAGTCATGCTGGAAAGATTTCATTTGTTTTCTTCTGTGAAGACATAACTGAAGTAATTGCTTCATAGTTCTGCTATTGCTCTGTTCTCTATTCTCCTTCCTCTGGGTCAGACTGCAACGAAGCTGCACTTGTTTTCTCATACCTTTTCCATTGACAGCTCACCTTAATAATTCTTGTTGATATTCTTTTCAGAAACACATCAATCATGTCCACACCATACAATCATAGGAGCATAGTATTTGTACCTTCAGAAATACAGCGCAGCCTACAGTAGTCCCACTCTCCTACATGAGACCTGTAGCATGGCATGTTATAACACGTCAAGAGCTCGTCCAAGTCCTGTTTAGCTGTTTTGTGATTACCATAACAACTCCCCTCTCAGGAAGTACATTCCAACACCCTCTGGGTGAAAAACAATCTGCAAATCCTCTCTAATCCTCAAACCTTTCACTTTAAAAGTGTGTTCCCCTGTTTTTTCCCCATTGACTAAAAGGAACAGCTGCAATTTATCCACCCTTTCCATGCCCCTCATAATCTTATCCTTCTGAATC
>NW_025126480.1:0-1099 GCF_004010195.1 Chiloscyllium plagiosum | reverse complement strand
TCTGCAACAATTCTCCCAGTTACTGAAGCCTAAGTTTGCCTTTATTGATGCCCTGAAAAATTCTTCCACATGCTGATGACCTGCTTCAATTCTTCCATTTTCTGAGACCTGCACCAATTCTCTAAATTTGTGGTGCTCTGTGACAACCTTCCATTTACTGATGCACTGCAGAAAGTTTCTTATTTGCTGATTCCAACCCCCATCTGCCCCATTTAGATCTGTTCCATGCTCTAAATTATTAGCCCCTTGCACCAGTCATTTAATTTACTGCACCATACACCACTCCTCCTATTTCCTGATGCCCTACACTAATACTTCCATTTTATGCTTCTCAACAGCAATTCTCCTACTTTCTGGTTCCTAATCCTACCAGTTCTCTGCAACATTTCTCCTGTTTAGTGGTGCTATGACCCAATTCTCTACTTTGGTTCCACCAGGCACCAATTCGCCCATTTTCTGATGTCCTGAAACAATTTCCCATTCAGTAATGCCGTATCCCAATTCTCCCATTCAGCAATGCCCTATCCCAATTCTCCCATTCAGTGATGCCCTGTACCAATTCTCCCATTCAATATTGTCCTTCAGCAATTCTCACATTTACTGATAACCTAGACCAATGCTCCCAAATGTTGGGGTGTCCTATTCTAATTCTCTAAATTTAGTTCCATTGTGAAGCTCTTCCATTTAGTAGATTCTGCAACAATTCCCCCATTTAGTTGTCCACTGCCAGAATTCTCAAATATTGGTGACCGCTGCAGCAAATCTCCATTTTACCAGTCCTGCACAAAACCGCCATTAGTTGTGATCTGCCCCAACTCTCTAATTGATTATTATCGTCCCCCAGGTTTCCAAATGTAGTGGAACACTGCTCCAGTTCTCTAATTTCGTGGCACCGGCACCAATTCTCCAATTTTTGATGCGGTGCATCAATACTCCTATTTAGTTCTGCCCTGATACACGTCTTCTACATATTGGTGCCCTTTGTAATGACTCTCCTATTTAGTCCTGTTATATTGCTCTATATTTTTGGTCCCTTGCACAAGTTTTTTAATGTACTGTTAACATACACCAGTTCTACCACCGTATGTCCAGATGCTTC
>NW_025126479.1:0-1099 GCF_004010195.1 Chiloscyllium plagiosum | reverse complement strand
AGGCAGGTAGGACAAGTGCTGAGCAGTAAGTTTGGAAATAGGGTGAGGTGGGGGAAAGTGAAATGAGTATTTCTTTTCCACCTAAACACTCCATCCTCCTCTCCGACCTATCACCTTCATCCATACCCCCATTCACCTATTGTACTCTATGTTACTTTCTCCCCACCCCGCCCTCCTCTCATTTATCTCTCCACCCTTCAGGCATTCTTCCTGTATTCCTGATGAAGGGATTTTGCCCAAAACGTTGATTTTACTGTTCCTCGGATGCTACCTGAACTGCTGTGCTTTTCCAGCATCACTAATCCAGAATCTTGTTTCCAGCATCTGCAGTCATCTTTTTTTACCTGAACTTGGAGCGGTGATTTATAAAGGAGATTCAAATCCTTAAAAAGGGGTAACACAATGTGCCAGACTTTTAAAAGGAGCCGGGGAAAATCCCCTGCGTTACAGTTACCTACATTATCCAATCCTCCCTGGATGCAGGGATGATGCCGGAGGCCGGGAGAATGGCTAACCCTGCAGCTTTGTTTAATGTGGAGCAAAGGACTGACTGAATAGATCGAGGCTGGAATTCTGAGACAATGGATAAACGGTCACTGAGGAAGTCCCAGGGACTCCAGGACAATCGATCTGGAGTTATTCAAGGAAGATCGTGTGTAATTAATCTGACTGTGTCGGTTTGAGGCAGTAACCTGTAACTGCATGTGACTTACTTGGATTTGATGAGAGATCCCATGGCAGGCTGTTTAAAAACAGAAACTATAGGATCCGGGTGAATGGAGCAAACAACTCAGAAGTGCAAGGCAAGGCATTTGGGGACATCAACAATAGAGAGGAATGTACAATAAATGAGAGCATAGTCTGTGTGGGCAGATAAATGAAGGTAGCTGGAAACACCAATAATCTCATTAATGTAACAAATGGCACCATTTCCTCTCTCAGCCAAAATGCAGAAAGTCAGAGCAGGAAGCTTATGCAGGAACTGTATAAATAATGAGCTCAGTCACAGCTTGGGGACGGTGTGCAGTTCTGGTCACCCATCACATGGAAAGCTGGAATTGGAGTCGAGAGGGGAGAGAGGAGATTCTTCACCCTGTGA
>NW_025126478.1:0-1099 GCF_004010195.1 Chiloscyllium plagiosum | reverse complement strand
CCTCACCCCAACCCCCAGAATTCTCCCCATAACACAGAAAAATCAACTTCTCTGTAGATCCACGCCCCATTCCTTTTTCAGAATTACTTGGGATCTTGTGTCAGTTCCCCCTCAGTTGGAGTGTTCCAGATCTCGAGTCCAAAACCTCAAAAATAACCCAAAGAACTACAAATGCTAGAAAAAAGAAGCACAATCAGAAATTGCTGGAGAAACTCAGCACGTCTGGCAACATCTGTGGAGAGAAAAAGCAGAGTTAACATTTCGGGTCCACTTTGTCTCCACAGATGCGGTTAGGCCTGCTGACTTTCTCCAGCATTTGTTGTTTCTGTGCACGATACCATTTCTCGTTCCCCAATATACACACCCACAGTGAATTTCCACCCTCACTCCTGAGATACTTTTGGCCAAAAATGTTATGTTCCCCTGGAGTTGAACAACGTACCTTTGGCCGAATTGTCAGAAACATCATCTCGGATGCTGACCATTAACTTGTCGTGAGGTATCAGAAAGAGCTGCTCCTTGAAGCCTATCAGAATATCTCCAAAGTTATTGAGGAAGCACGCAGAGCTGAGTGTGGGATCGAGAACCAACTCAGTCAACAGAAAACCGTACGGATCCCAAATCTTTATCACATCATCGCCACTGCAACAAGCCATGGAAAACAGAGTCAGCAAAACGCTGGGGAGATTAATTTCTGAAAGGATGGGCTTAGCTCATTTCAAACTTGTACAAAACCTTAGAGTATTCTCTACTGTTCCAGCTCTGAAAGGAGTACAGAGAAATGGGAGACAGTGCAAGAAATGATGAACTGGAAACGTTCAAGTCATGGAGATGTACAGCACGGAAACAGACCTGTCGGTCCAACTCATCCATGCTGACCAGATAGCCCAACCTACTCTATCCCATTTGCCAGCACCCGGCCCATATCTCTCCAAACCCTTCCTATTCATATACCCATCCAGATGCCTTTTAAATGTTGCAATTGTACCAGCCTCCACCACTTCCTCTGGCAGCTCATTACATACATCTACCACCCTCTGTGTGAAAAAGTTGCCCCTTGGATCCCTTTTCTCCTCTCACCCTAAACCTATGCCCTCTA
>NW_025126477.1:0-1099 GCF_004010195.1 Chiloscyllium plagiosum | reverse complement strand
ACAGTCTTGATAACCCCCTGGCAACAACTGAAGGAGATAAAATAAAACCGGGAGAACAAAAATAAAAATTGGATGGATGGACAAAATGAGAAACGGAGTGAGGGAGATTTTAAGACCAAGCAACAGCAAAATAATGCCAATAGCCCAATTACAGTGACAATGAATGAAACATTATTTAGTTAAAAAAAAACTCATTCAAAATTTCCATGACAATGCTGCAAAGCCATAAGCAACATCGTCATATCAATCACTGTGAAATAGGTAGAATATAACTGGACAGCAACACCTGACTCAAAAATACCCACCTACCAAAAATAAGAACCAACTAAACAACCTACAGGATAAAGTATTTGGTCAGATGTTTGGCAAAGGATTTTAATGATAAGTAACCCATTAACACCGAAAATACACAAAACTAAAATCACATCTCATGTCCCATCTAAAACAAAAACAAAATCAGATCTTTTTGCTGCTCCCAGTATTAAAAACAAAATTATACAAAACAATTGCTTTAGTAAACTACCCAAGCAGAGTCACCCAGTGACCTCTCTGAGACACAACGTCCTATTATGCAGAAACGTTTCATGTGCTTAGAAGGAAGCTATGCAAATAGTTTCTGACACAACATAGATGATTGTTCAATGGTATTGTTAAACAATCTGAATACAGAAGGACCAAGAAATAGGTTCACAGCCCATAATCCTGACAAAACAAATGCAGTCAACATAGCAGCTTTATAGGAGCAACAATTATGATTAGAATGACTTAATTCAATCTTCATAGCCTGTCATCACATAATCATATAATTAGTTATTCTCTCCCTTAACATCATAATTGTGGAATAGTCTGCACATGCAAACTGTGTCAGTTTCTAGCAACATTATCACTGGTGTCCAGAGAGGTAATCCCTCAGTATTTTACCATGTATTTTAAAATAACAATAGGGGAAATTCTATGTTGAAAGTTAAGGTGTGACCAATGCATTGAAATAAAGATTGCAGGAGGTGAGTTTATAAATTGGTTTCAGTGCTCAATCCAACAATAGCCACTGGCATAAGACCTCACAAGATCACATTGCGATGTTCATGGTGGGGGGAGG
>NW_025126476.1:0-1099 GCF_004010195.1 Chiloscyllium plagiosum | reverse complement strand
CACCATCTCCATCAGACACATCACCATCTCCATTAGACACATCACCATCTCCATCAGGAGCACCATCATCTCCATCAGACACATCACCATCTCCATCTGACACATCACCATCTCCATCTGACACATCACCATCTCCATCAGGAGCGTCACCATCTCCATCAGGAGCGTCACCATCTCCATCAGACACATCACCATCTCCATCAGACACATCACCCATCTCCATCAGACACATCACCCATCTCCATCTGACACATCACCCATCTCCATCTGACACATCACCATCTCCATCAGACACATCACCATCTCCATCAGGAGCATCACCATCCCCATCAGACACATCACCATCTCCATCAGACACATTACCATCTCCATCAGACACATCACCATCTCCATCAGACACATTACCATCTCCATTAGGAGCATCACCATCTCCATCGGGACATTGATTTCACCAACACTGTGGCGAATCTTTAGGACTGGCTTTTGTTTATTTTGTGTTGATTCACACAGAAACCATCAAAACAATTTAATTCTGGAAAAAAACATCTGGTTGTGGAATTTGCAAATAGTTTGATTCTGATTTTATCTTTGCTGGGACTGAATCAGTCTGAGAACATCCACCAATAGAAACACTTGATTCAAACATCAACACTGTTCGATCCACCAATCCAACGATTCCCAGATTATAGCAAATACCAAAAGCAATTTTTGATGGTTCAAATTGGGAAAGGTATCTTGTGAAATGCCCTGAAACTCTCTGTCCCACTGTCTCTGAACTGTACTGGCCACCTTTAAGAAGCATCTTAAAACTGATGGACATAGTTTTCAGTCATTGAGTTTTATTGCAGCAAGTCACTCACCTGCTCCCTCCCCAAAGCCTGTCCACCATCTACAAGGCACAAGTCAGGAGGGTGATGGAATACTCGCCACTTGCCTGGATGGGGGCAGCTCCAACAATACTCAAGAAGCCCAACACAATCCAGGACAAAGCAGCCCTCGCTTGATTGGCTCCACATCCACAAACATCCCATCCCTGCACCACTGACGCTCAGTAGCAGCAGTGTATACCATCTACAAGATGCACTGCAGAAATTCACCA
>NW_025126475.1:0-1099 GCF_004010195.1 Chiloscyllium plagiosum | reverse complement strand
GCAGTAAATATCTCAGATTAATTACAGTATCTGGGATGTTTACAGGCGGCGGTGTAGGAGGAGCATCCGTGCTCCTTTCCTGGGAGGTCGTGAAGAAAATGTTGTGAGCCCGCCCTCCTGCCCACCAAGATCTGGAGTATTCCATTTGTACCACTTCGACACAAAAAGGAGATAGCATCAGGGCTTCTTCTTTGTGATGGGGGGGAAAAGGAACTGACAGTGAGTTTAATGCGAGAATTGCCTTTCACTGCACCTTGCTCCTTACTAGGTTTGTTGGACATGGATGTTCCAGAATCTACTCACGAGGCGACCCTATCCTCACTGGCCCATGCCTGGCCACTCCCCAAATGGCTCTGGAATGTGGCGCACTCCACCAATTGGCTTGGTCTTTTCTGTCCTATTCCAGGTTGTTTCTCCTGGAGTGGGAGGCAGTGAGGGAGAGAGCGGATGGCCCTGCTGTTATTGCTGGTCTATGTTGGGCGAAATGGTGAGGTATTTGGAAGAAGCCAGTCCACAGTTTTGCATCCATGCGGTGTTATTAGTGTGGCAGGTATATTAGGGGAGAGAGAGACAAAGAGAGAGAGAGAGAGAGACAGACAGAGAGAGAGAGAGAAGGTGTTGCATGCAGCAGTGAGAATGGTTGAGAGTTATCCGTGTTCGGTGGTAGGTGCTATAACAGATATGCAGTGAGTGTGACGGAGCAGAGAGAAGACAGTGACACTTATCCTGACACAGCAGAGAAGGTCATTGATGCTTGTCATGTATTGTTGGACGTTCCTTCAGACCGCAAATACTGCAATGCGATGATTGCTAAGATCAGAACATGCTCGGTGGGTCTAGCGATGTGTCAGTCTCTGGGAAGGGATTGGTCCTCCTCTGTCCGAGCACATCCACCAGGACCTTAGTGACCCTGTCAGCAAAGCGTGATGTAATTGCCCCTTGTCTATTCTGATTGGTGCAAACTGTGCAGGATAGTTCTGAGCTGAAAAAAAGATCCACCTTGTGCTCATTGGTCTTTTAATGATTGCACCAATGTCAGCGATCAAGGAATATCCAGGGATATCGAGGCGATGGTGAGCACCTCTAGGCATGATGGGTG
>NW_025126474.1:0-1099 GCF_004010195.1 Chiloscyllium plagiosum | reverse complement strand
AATTCAGGATTTGTGAACTTGCCTTTGTAATAACCCGTATTTGTTATATTTGTAACACCTAAACTCACGGCATTTGTCAACCAGAGCAAGAGAAAACTTACTGATACTGAGAATAATAAAATGATGGATTTTCTGCGGTTCTCCAATTCTGAGTCACACGGATTTCCACTCTTGGAGCTGCGGAGTTCAGTGCGGGTTCTATTCGCCAGTACAATGCGTTGGACAGTTAATGTGTTGCATAAGGCAATCAAAGTGAAGGGAATCCAAATGACGCAGGCGCTGTAAAACCAGACATAACCGACACCTGCAGAAGATGAAGAAAATGCTGCACTTGACCGGCAGCCCCACTGCACGTTGTTAATAATTTTCTCAGGTTCATAAGCAAACAAAACGGGAAGTTCTTTCATTCCAATCAAAATCGTTTTCGTAATTACCAGAATGATTGCAGTTCTTTCGGTGCAATATTTTGTTTGAATTTTTTGGCAACAAATCACGACAAATTGATCAAGTGTGAAAAAAACAATGCACCAAACAGATAAATCGGGAGTGACAGCGGTTATGTATATAATGACTCTGCAAACAGGAGTGCGGGACAGAAATGAAAAAGGGAAGTAGTAACTGCAGATGTGAAAGAATATTACATTGTCGACCAGGACCAGTAGATCCGTTGTTGCCATGGCCACCATGTAAACAGTGATACATTTGGAAAGACCACATTTCCTTTGTGAAAGAATCCAAATTGTGGCCAAGTTCGCTGTGAGACAGAAAGAAAAGCAGTGAATAATATGTCAGTGCCTGATTGAAATGAAATATTACAATGTCAGTCAATTTCATGTGCTTAACAACATCCAGTATATGTTTTGTCATCTATCGCTGAGATTAGCTTGAAAGGGATGACAAGGCAATCCAAATATACACGGAATCATTAAGGAGCATTATTATCGCACGAGAGAGACGAAGCAAAAACAGTGAATATAACGCAAGGTAGACAAACCTGTTCCACAAGTTAGGTATTAAGAAACTGTGACATGAAAGAAGTTGATTAGGAAATTTGTTTTAAAAAAATCAGGATCCACTCACCAGGAACAGCTACAGATGC
>NW_025126473.1:0-1099 GCF_004010195.1 Chiloscyllium plagiosum | reverse complement strand
CGCTGTGAGGCAGCAGTGCTAACCACTGTGCCATCATGTCGCCCACTAATGGTTTGTTGTTACGGGCCAGACACCACCACCCAACCCAATCACCCCCACAAAAAGGTATTGTAAGGAGATGGCCTCGACCATATTTATTTATTTAAACACACCCTTTTGGCAAAAACATGCAATTCAGCAAAACAGTTATGATTCTCAATGTGCTCTCTTCAGTCTGGAAGAAAAAAAATCACAAGGAGCAGATTGTTTCTAGCAGAAAGTCTCACTGTCTCAGACTTCACTCTAGCAGCTGGGAACTTAAAGGTTTCTATTGGTTTAAAACTAACAAAGTAAAACTTAAAAGCCTTCCTGGGTCTGAGAGAGTCTAGCCTGTTCACAATTCTTTTGTCTCATACTTCAAAACCTGTTTACCAACTGTCTGTGAAGGAGACATTTCTTCACCACAGTGACACATGAGAATCAGGACTGAACATCTCAAAAGGCACAGTACTATCACACTTGTCCCTTAAAAAGAATTAACCATCAAATGTACAATGATGGCTTCATTTTTTAAAGCCTGTAGTTTCACATTATTAGTACTCCATATTATATATGCATTCTATTAACTCTAAACAAATAAACATTTAAGAATAAAGTCATGTTTAGAGTGGTGCTGGAAAAGCACAGCTGGTCAGGCAGCATCCGAGGAGCAGGAAAAAATCGACATTTCGGGCAAAAGCCCTTCATCAGGAATAGTAGAGGAGTCCATTTCTTCCATCACCAAACCTGTCTTTAATCAAACTCATGATGAAGTGTTGGTAATTACACTTTCTTATCCTACCAGGTGTATAAATTTTCAAATTGAATGACTAACTGTAGATTCCCATCTAAATAGTGGGCAGCACGGTGGTACAGTGGTTAGCACTGCTGCCTCACAGCGCCGGAGACCCGGGTTCAGTTCCCGCCTCAGGTGACTGTGTGGAGTTTGCACGTTCTCCCAATGTCTGTGTGGGTTTCCTCCCACAGTCCACAGATGTGCAGGTCAGGTGAATTGGCTATGCTAAATTGCCCGTAGTGTTAGGTAAGGGGATAAATATAGGGGTATGGGTGGGTTGCGCTT
>NW_025126472.1:0-1099 GCF_004010195.1 Chiloscyllium plagiosum | reverse complement strand
AGGAGGGGGGCATTTCAATTGCCAGCGCTACTCTACCATTTGATGTCACCATGACTGACCAAACACATCAATGTCTTTTCCCAGAACATTCACATCAATATATCGCCCAAAAGGAAAAAGGCACAGAATATGCTGAAAAACTCTGTAACTGTGGGAGGGGGATGTGTTTGTAGACAGTGGGCTTCTGCAGTGGGTTTAGCGAATGAGATGTCGATTCTGGGGTGATCATGTTTCAAGTGATATGATTCCCTTAAAACTCACCACCCAGAAAGTGAGGAATCTTCTCTGTTCAGTAGCAGGGAGAAGACCTCCAGACGACAGGAACTGATGGTGAATCAATATTCATTCAGCAGAAATCTGAACTAAACTCCGATTCTGTTGTAACTCAAACCCACAAACTTTGAATCGCAATCTAAACAATTCAGTAGAAGTCCAACACGTCTTTCAATGTGCCACAGAGCTGTTCTAGCCTCCATTTTACTGCACCCAAAGTTACGGTGCTCAAGTCTTTCATCAAGCATTTCTTTATTCTCGCCCCAGTTTACAGTACTTGGTCCTTATCCGTGTATGGTCTAGCCCCTCAAGTGATCGGCTCAGTACTCCTGAAACATTTTAATGACCCTTCGCTTCACCACACCTTCAAATAGTGAGTTCCAGACAAACGACACTCTCAGAATGCAAACATTCTTCCAAAATCTTTTGTGAACATCCTCTCTCTAGCGTTTCACCTATATCCCTGGTTATTGACCCTTCCCATCGACGTTTCGTCATGTATCACATATCTATCCCCTTTCTGTGCACGTTAAACAATTCCTCTCAGCTTTCTTCGCTCTCAGATAAAGAGCTCCTGTCGAGCTCATCTATCTTTGCAGTGGCGAGAATGTCGTGCTTTAAAAGCACAACAGGTCAGGCAGCATCAGAGCAGCAGGAGAATCGATGTATCGGGCAAAGCCCTTCATCAGGAATGAGAATTTTGAGTCGGTGTTGAGGTAGAGGAATGGGGTTGTTGATCAGGTTGGTGAAAGCGATAGGTGGATGAAGGTGAGGGAGAAGGTGGTAGTTCTGGGGGGGAATTGATGGCCGGGTCCAGACACCGGTG
>NW_025126471.1:0-1099 GCF_004010195.1 Chiloscyllium plagiosum | reverse complement strand
AGATCAGAGTCGAAAAGTGTGGCGTTGGTAAAGTAACATGATCTCGAGGAGCTGGAGAGTGAAAACTATGGGCAGAAGCCCTTCATCAGGAAGTGCCTTTACATTGGTGCCTTTCCATTTTTTCCATTCCGTGATTGACAGGATATTGTGAAATGTATTTGCTCGGCAGGGCAGCCCTGAAATGGAAATCAGTCAAACAGTCAATTGGTTGGGCAGGGAGTAGACATTGCGAGATGGAGTGCAGATTGGTTGAAGCACAAATATAACGATAGATAAATCCCCTGTGTGAGACAGGAAGCACCCGAGGTTATCACAGGAACTGGCGCCTTTGGCGATGATCTTTGCATCCTCACTGTCCACTGAAGTACTGCCAGATCATTGGGGGGCGACAAATGTTAATCCCTTGTTCAGGAAAGGGAATAAGTATAATTCTGGGAATTACAGCTTTGGGCAAAGTATTGGAGAGGATTCTGAGTGTGAGGTCATGCATTTGAGACAATTGGAATGACTAGGCAAATACATGGTAGATGGAGAGCAATGGGAGAGATGAGGTGTTGTGCGCTTTGATGGGAACAATAGAATGGCAGCCTATTATTTGCAAAGGGAGTGGTTGAAAAATGTTAATCTATAAAGGAACTTTAGCTGCATTTTTGTTTTATTTCTGTGCAGCCGTCCGAGTCCATGTAAGGCAGTGAGTTCTGAAGCCAGAAGTTTCTACTGGGAATTGCATTGGCATGTTGAACAGTGTATATAGACCCAGCAAGTGGGGAGCTGTAACATTGAAAACGACCTGTATCCCCCTGTACACGAGTCAATGAAAGTAATATTGCAGGAGCAGAAAGCAGGGAGTCAGATAAATGGTTTATTCACCTTCATTTCAGGGGGATTTGAATACAGTAGTAAGGGTAATTTACTGCAGCTGTGCAGGTCCTTAGTGGGATCCCATCTCGAACATTGTGCAGTATTGTGTATAGTTTTGGTCACCTTGCCTAATAAAGGAGAAACCTGACATTGAGGGAGAGCAGTGGAGGATGACCAGACTGATCTCTGGGATGACAGGCCTGCTTTGAACCAGAGTATTAGGGTGACTGTGCCTGTA
>NW_025126470.1:0-1099 GCF_004010195.1 Chiloscyllium plagiosum | reverse complement strand
CTGGCCTCTGGGACATGAATATAGTTGGTCACGTGTCACGTGGTATTGGACTATTCAATGGATTTTTTTTCCAACGACAGGAATTTACAGCTGTACATGTCACTCACACGTGATTCTGGCACTGGCTTAAGGTCGATCATCTGTTCTGATGGGATTTTTTTTTTCTGATATACATGATGGATTTCCTTGGTGAATTTCGAGAACTATTGTGCATAAATGGCTGAATGTACTGGTCACAATCGGGAAAATTTCAATGAAACCTAGTCCGCGCCTGTTTTACCTCTCACACATTATTTGTCTCTCGTTATTTTGGTAGTTGTCTCTGCTTGGAATCCACCCTGTGACGTACAGACTAGAATCGGTCTCCCCAGAGACAAGTTTAGAGCCGAAGCAATGAGGCATGAGGGGCATGGCCGAGGAGAGAGAAGTTGAAATAATGAATTGCAGAAGGGGCGAAATATGGGGGTGTGAGAGTGAAAAAGAAACACAGACTTCAGAAGGAGGCGTTGTTTCATAAGGCAGAGGAGTGGAGTTCGAGCGAGATAGTACAGGCATTAAACTTTCTCCTCTGTTGCTGGTCATAACGTGAAAATGTCGCAGTAAAATAGCGTCACTTTTTGGAGCACAGTGGGCAGTTGACCTTCTATCTGCTGCCATTTTATTGCTCTCTCCATGTAACTCAGAACATTGTTCCTTTTCAGATTAACATTGAATTCCGTTTTGCATTCATGGAATCTTACTCTTTGTCAGTCTCTGACAGTGATTTACGGACATGCACCACTCCCTCGCGAACACGTTTTCCTCGTGTCATTTCTAATTATTTTTCTCGTGTCATTCAATTTCTACCTGGTCGTTCTAGATCGTTTCTGGCGTTGGAGAATTTTTTCGCCTTTAGTTTCTCCGTCTCGACCATTCATGACATGGAAAAGGTCAAGCAGTTTAAAATAGTGGAGAGCTGGACTGGAAAAGCACAACTGGACAGGCAACGTCGGGAGCAGGAACATCGACATTTCAGACATTAGCCCTTCATCAGGAATGGGGGGTGGAAAGGAACTGACTTTGGGAAAGAGTGAGAGTGGAGTTGGGATCAAGGAACTGG
>NW_025126469.1:0-1099 GCF_004010195.1 Chiloscyllium plagiosum | reverse complement strand
CTTTGGAGGCTGAGGGGTGACCTTATAGACGTTTACAAAATTATGAGCGGCATTGATAGGATAAATAGACAAAGTCTTTTCCCTGGGGCTGGGGAGTCCAGAACTAAAGGGCATAGTTTTAGGGTTAGAGGGGCAAGATATAAAAGAGACCTAAGGGGCAACTTTTTCATACAGAGGATGGCACGTGTATGGAATGAGCTGCCAGAGAATGTGGTGGAGGCTGGTACAATTGCAACATTTAAGAGGCATTTGGATGGGTATATGAATAGGAAGGGTTTGGATGGATATGGGCCGGCTGCTGGCAGGTGGGACTAGATTGGGTTGGGATATCTGGTCGGCATGGACGGGTTGGACCGAAGGGTCTGTTTCAATGCTGTACAACTCTATGACTTTATAATTGCATGAAATATTCCAACAGTGACCTTCTCTAAACTCCAATACATACAGGCACAATCAAGCTAATCTTCTTTCAAAAGTTGAGCCCACTATCCCGGGAAAGAGTTGAGTGAATCTTCTCTGAACTGCTTCTAACAGAATTATTGCATTGTGTAAATAAGGATATCAAAACTGTGTACAGTATTCTGGATACAATCTCCCCAAAGCTCTGTCCAGCTACAATAAGTCTTCTTGACTTTTATCATCCATCATACTTAAAATAAACACCAATATTCCACTGGCCTTCCTAATCACTGACTGTACCTGCCCACAAACTTTGTATGATTCATTTACCAGAATGTACAAATCCTTCTGTACCACTAATTCTGCAAACGCTCTCCAGATAAACAGTATGCTGCTTTTCTATTCTTCCTGATGAAGTTGATAAGTGCACATTGTAAACTATCTGTTAAATTAATGCCCTCTGATTTAACCTAACTGGATCCGTTGCCTCCACTTGCCAACATACATTCATACCATCTTCATGACATCAGCATATCAGCTAGCATTCATTTCGTCCCTCCATAAAAGTCATTTAGAACATAGAAAAATACAGCGCAGTACAGGCCCTTTGGCCCTCGATGTTGCGCCGATCCAAGCCCACCTAACCTACACTAGCCCACTATCCTCTATATGCCTATCCCATGCCCATTTAAATGCCCAT
>NW_025126468.1:0-1099 GCF_004010195.1 Chiloscyllium plagiosum | reverse complement strand
TACAGAAGGTAATGATAAAACTGGAGAGTATGAAAATGCATCGATGAAACGAAAACCATAAGTGACAAACATTTTTTGGAATGGTTTGAAGATGATTTTTGTGGACGAAGGCAATGAGGAGCTAATGGATAACGCATAGTTGTATATTCAGGAGGATCTTTTTTAAGACCTCTCACACTAATATAAGAACAAAACTTAAGAACACAAGCAAATAGGAAACGAAAAATTAGGTTTATATTCATGTGAATGTAATTGGAATATAGAAGATGTTGTGCGCCAGCTGCATAGAGTGTTGCTGAGACTAAACTTAGAGTATTGTGGACCGGTTGGAGTCCCAATCTAAGATAGAATATACTGACAACAGAGGAACTGCAAAAGGTATACTCCAGATTAATCCCTAAAATGGCAAGATTGTCTGATGGGGGAAATTCAGCCTGTGATCTCGGATTTCAAAAGATGAGAGGTGATTGTATTGCAACTTATATACATAGAGTGGAGAGACTAACAGAGGGACATGGAGAAGTTCAAGCATGCGAGATTAGGAAGAAACCCACGATATTCTACGCGTACAAGTGGAACAGAATAATCAGCAAATAGTCAGTGTCAATTAGAAACCAAAGGGGCAATCAGCATGTCAATCCGGAGAACATTGATAGATTGTTACATGTAAACATCAAAGCTGTTTTACTTGGGAGAAGGAGGATGCAGGTACAGAATTCGAGAAGTTGGACTGGAAAGATCTTGAAGGGATTGATGTAAAATACGAGCAGGGGTTTGAGGGTTTATCTGGTATAAAATGGGAGCAATCCGCATGTCTGGATACTGTCGGAATCAAGGGAGGAAAGACCCAGACTGGAAATTTTAATTAGAATCTGATCATAGTGAAGGTGCCAGAGGACTGGAGAACAGCTAATATGATGCCAAATTCACAGTAAGGATGGTAGAGATTGACGAGGTAACTATAGACGAGCGAGTATTACATCACTGTTAGGGAAACTACTAGGGAAAACAGGGAAGGAGGAAATTGAAATCCAATCAGAATAGCAAGGTTTGATTAGGGATAATTATCATGACTTTATCAGAGGGAAGTCACATCTAA
>NW_025126467.1:0-1099 GCF_004010195.1 Chiloscyllium plagiosum | reverse complement strand
GCATTTGTGTGAAAGGATAAGAAAGAAGCATATATCACATACAGAGAATTAAAAGCAGGGGAGACTCTTCAGAAATATAGTGGGGTGCTTAAAAAGGAAATTCTGAGGACAAAGAGGTGTCAGCACAGGTAGACAGGATGGGGAAGAAGGCATACGGGATGCGTGACTTCATCAGCCAGGGTGCAGTAGTTAGGAAAAAGGAAGTTTAGTGATGCTTTACAGAGCCCTGATCAGGCCACAGCTGGAATACTGTGTGCAGTTCTGGTCACCACACTATCAGAAGGACATGGTTGCACTGAAGAGGGTACAGAGGAGATACACCAGGACGTTGCCTGGGATGGAAAGTCTCAGTTATGAGGAAAAACTGGATCAGCTGGGTTTGTTTTCCCTGGAGCAGGGGAGGCTAAGGGGTGCACCTGATTGAGGTACACAAAATTATGAAAGGCAAAGACAAAGTAGATCATGTGATTCTGCACTGGATGAATGGTGCTCTGGCTGGAGACTTGACAGCAATCACTGGGCCCTGACTAATTCTTTCCCTGCAGGAAGGGATCCAGTGGATTGTCATCATTGGACTCAATATTGGCCCGGAACAGGTCCACTCTGGGTCAAAAGGAAAATCAGGTCAGGTTTTGGGAATGACCGGGACATCTGGATCTGAGAGCCAAAGACTGGCCGGATGTAAGAAGGAAGATTGTGGTTTTAGGTTCCAGGATGATGTAACCAAATTGGTCAGATGGGCATATCATGGAAGATGGAATTTAACCCTGATAAATGTGAGTTGATGCATTTTGGAAAAAGTAACAATGAGAATCCAGGAAAATGTAACAATGAGAATCCAGTCAGACAGAGACTCGTTAGGAAGGGAGGGGTGTCGGTGCTGGGCACAGTAAACCAGCTCATGATGTCCAAGAGGATGAGTGGGCAGTTTCTGGTTAAAAACTGAAGCTTCTGCATCTTCTCCTGGCTTCCAGCTCCATCATTAAATCAGAAGCAGTTTCAACAGAGGAATCCCATTCTCATCAACAGACACTGACATCATCATCAGAACAGAAGGAATAGGACTGCAGGAGGCCATTCAGCCCCTCTCCCTTCTCTC
>NW_025126466.1:0-1099 GCF_004010195.1 Chiloscyllium plagiosum | reverse complement strand
GAAACTGGAGACCCTACAATGTGACGCCTGTTTACAAGAAACCAGCGAGACTGAAAGCAGTAACCATTTAGCCTCAACATTATTGTTGGAATTCTGCGAGAGTCTATTATTAAGGAAGGAATTGCAGGCCATTTAGAAAAGCTTCACGCAAAGTCAACATGGTTTTGTGAAAGGCGATCTATATTTTGCCTGTTAAATCATGCAAAGTTTTTTTCTGGAGATCCCTGAGAATGTAACAAGCGGACATGATGAAGGGAATCTGGTAGACACGAGGCTTTCTTGAGATTTTTCATAAGGTTTCACGAAATAAAACTTGTTACACAAGACAGAAGCTCATAATTTAATAGCTAATATATTAGCATTGGATGACAGTTGGTTTTAACACATAGAAATCGGGCTGTCAGGGTTAACGGATCTTCCAGATGAAATATATCTGCTGGAGTATCATAAATATCAGTCCAATGCAAGATTTAGTTACAATCTATACTGAAAGCCGGAGCTGAGTGCAATATATGTCCGAGTTTGATGATGACACTGAGAACCAAAAGACAGGCTGTTACTTAATGGAGAGGACACCCACAAAAGGAACAATGCAAAGGGATGTTTTTGTGTCTGGAACATAACGACAGCATGCTGATGCAGCAAGTAACTAAGTTGGTTCATGAGGCGGGTTCCTGGAATGAAAGGGTTGAATTATTGAGTACATCTAAAATGTGTGAGGCGTTTATTCATTGTAGTTGAGATGAATGTGGATGATATTACTGAAATGGACAAGATGCAGAGGGGGCTTGACAAGGTAACTTTCGAGAATGTGGATCAATTCCACGGCAGAGAGTCGAACTCAGGGTTGTAGGTACAGAATAAGGGATATCGATTTCAAACTGAGATGCAAAGAAACGTCTTCTTTCAGAAGGTAGGGAATGCCTGGAATTCCCTAACCCAGAGGTTGTGGAGGCTGGGTCACTGAATGGATTTACAGACTGGCTGGATTGCGTTTTGACATATTACCGAGTTGAGGGATACAAGGGGTTAGCAGGAAAGTGTAGTTGAGCCCTGAAGTAGATCTGCCATGTTCTTATGAAATGACAGTGCAGGCTTG
>NW_025126465.1:0-1099 GCF_004010195.1 Chiloscyllium plagiosum | reverse complement strand
TACTCCTGCACTTATTGTCTATTGTCTATTGTGTGTGTATATCAGATGGACAGGTCAGTCAATGTCTGAGTGCTTTCCCAAATCCCTGATCCCAAATCTGCGTCCCCCTCAATCTCAGGTGCCTCACCACTCACTGGGTCATGGAGAAACTCTGCCGTTACAATGAGAACTGCCTTTGCTGTCAGCTCTCGTCATTCTTCTGCCTAATCCCCACTTCTCTTCATTAAGTCCCAGCTGCCTCGAGTCCACCCACATGGACATGTTGAAGAGCATGACAGGAGATTGGATTGAAACCGAGTGTTCAATAGCCAGAATGAAAGAGGAAGAAGGAAATAAACCAGGTTTGTGGATCTCAGGGGATGCAGAATCCAGGCTGAGCCCTTTGTGGGCATTCCCGCAGTAATACGAGACAGCATTCCATGATGAGAGCTAAACCCGGGAGGCAGGAGAGGGAGCCACTGAACATGAGCAGGTTTAGCTCAAACACAGGAGGTTTGTTCAGTCAGTAACAGTGTGTTAGACATGGATGTTAAGAGAACAGTGAGGGAGAATGTTACCACAAGCTGCAGATGGACAACTTTCATTCGAACAGGAGGAGGCCATTCAGCCCCTCAACCCTGCTCTGCCATTCAGGATGATCATGGCTGATTTGTGGCCTAACTTGCAATTTTCAAAACCCTCCAAACTCATTAATAAACTCCTCTGCAACAGACAAGATCAATATTGAAAAACTAACGATCTGCAAATGCTGGGAAATCAGGAACAAAAACAGAAATTGCTGGAAAAAGTCAGCAGATCTGGCAACATCTGTGGAGAGTGAACCTTTGGGTCCAGTGACGGGTCAGGTGACCAGCTGCAGCTGACCATTCTGCCTTTTCTGTAACACTCTCTGAACAGGTTCTGGTGCTCGGGGAATGAGATTGTCAATAACAACTGAGAAAATAGGAGGACGTGCTCAATCAGACTAAAACCCATTTTGGTCTTGCACTTTTAATTCAACTGCAAAAATTATTCATTATTATTTCTGAAATTTGATAATAGACCAGAAAACAACTCTTCATGTCATTGGCTCTGGGAAACTGTTTATTCTGACCTGGTC
>NW_025126464.1:0-1099 GCF_004010195.1 Chiloscyllium plagiosum | reverse complement strand
CAGTGGAATTCTAAAACATCTTTCATTTCGCCAAAGAGGTGCGCTAGCCCCCATTTTGCTGCATTCAAAGATATGGTTTCAAGTCTTTCATCGAACATCTTGCCCCATTTTCCAGTACCTCCTCATTAAGGCCTAGCTCCTCAAGTGTTCGGCTAAATAATCCGGAAATGTTCTGATGACTCTTAGCTTTACCACACGTTCAAACAGTGAGTTCCAGACAAACAATACTCTCAGGATGAAAGCATTCTTCCTAAATCTTCTCTGAATATCCTCTCTCTTGCTATATCCCTGGTTATTAACCCTTCCCGTGAGAAGTTTATTCCTATCACATATATCTATCCCCTTTCTGTGCACGTTAATCAGTTCCTAGATCAGCTTTCTCCACTGTCAGATAAAGATCGCCAGCCGAGCTCATCTATCTTTGCAGTGGCAACAGTGCAGTGCGCTAATAGCATCCGGGAGCAGGAGAATCGACGTTCTGTGCATGAGCCCTTTATCAGGAATGAGGCTTGTAGGTAGGGGTTGAGATATAAGTGGGAAGGGAGTTCTATTGGTGGTAAAGTATCTGGGAAAACGACAGGTGGATGAAGATGAAGGAGAAAGTGTTAATTCAGAGGGGTGTTTGATCGACGGGTCAAGGTGCCTAGTTGGAGGCTTGCCACTGGTATAATGTGGGAGGAAGTGAAATGAGGAAGCTGTTCAAGGACACATTAATCCCATATGGTTGCATAGTCCGAAGGCGGAATCGTGGGCGGCACGGTGGCACAGTGGTTAGCACTGCTGCCTCACAGTGCCAGAGACCCGGGTTCAATTCCCGCCTCAGGCGACTCTCTGTGTGGAGTTTGCACATTCTCCTCGTGTCTGTGTGGGTTTCCTCCGGGTGCTCCGGTTTCCTCCCACAATGCAAAATTGACCATGCTAAATTGTCCGTAGTGTTAGGCGAAGGGGTAAGTGTAGGAGTATGGGTCTGGGTGGTATACGCATCGGCGGGTCGGTGTGGACTTGTTGGGCCGAAGGGCCTGTTTCCACACTGTAAGTAATCTAATCATCTAATCTAATCTAAAGCGTGGGAATGGTCGAGCCCTGGCAGTACCTTGAA
>NW_025126463.1:0-1099 GCF_004010195.1 Chiloscyllium plagiosum | reverse complement strand
CTTTCCCAGGCCACACCGCTGTAAATAGCAATAGACTACCTGTGAAGCCTCTGTAAATACCAAAATAGTCCCGGGAAGCCCCGTAAATACCGACACAATGCCTGGACCCATCTCCATAAATCCTGACACTCTGCCCGAGAGACACGTGCTAATACTGCCACGCTCTCTGGAACCCCCTTACAATTACCGACACACTCCCTGCAAGCTCCCTGTAAATAGCGACACTCTCCTGGGGATACCTCCACCTGTAAATACTGATACTCTCTCCAGGATACCGTGTATTTGGTGACTTGCTCCCCAAGAGACTCCTGTAATTCCAACACATTCCCTAGGACCCCTTCGCAAATACAAGCACTCTCCCCTGATGTCCTGTCAATAACTGCACACGCTCACACACACCCTTGTAAATACTAACACACCCCCTTGTCACAACCCCTTAAAAACCAACACTCTCCCAGGTACACCTGTAAATAATAAGACACTTCCCGGAACCCTGCTGTAAACCTGGAAGCCTTCCACAGGAATCATTTTTAAATATGCACTCAATCCCTCGGACAAGCCATGCAAATAGCAGTCGCTGTGCAGGATCCACCAAAAGTACTGATGCACATCTTGGGACACCACTGTTAATATCGACACACACCTGTGGACCTCGCATAAATACCATCACCCTCCCTTGACCCCACTGTAAATATTTTCATTCTGCCCAGGGCCCCATGGCAAATACCGACACAATGCCCAGGGTCCCCATGTCAACACTGACACAATCCCTGGTTCCACGCCATTAAATGATGATACTTACATTGGGTTCCCACGTAACTTCCAACACACATCGGGGACTGATCCTGTAAATACTGACACTCTCCCTGGAAATCCCGGGTAAATACAGGAACAAATCCTGTGAACCCCTGTAAATACCAACACACAGCCATGGACCCCATTATAAATACTGGCACACTTCACAGGGCCACCCCATAAATTCTGGCACACTTTCCACGATAGCCATGCAAATACTGACACATTCCATGGGAATTAATTAAATACTGACACTCTCACTGGGTACCCACTGCAAATATTTTCATGCTCTCCGGGACCCACC
>NW_025126462.1:0-1099 GCF_004010195.1 Chiloscyllium plagiosum | reverse complement strand
GTTTGTACAAACGGCTTGTTTGGATTTGGAATCCCAGTGTCGGTGTAGTTTGGAGTGCCATTTCAATTCAACAAAGGCACGCTCGGCCTCAGGGATCACTGCAACGGACTCTAGCTCTGCAAACCTGAACCATGAGCTATGTCACTTTTGGGCACCTAAACGGTTGCGCAATGCGGGTTAAACATTCTAAGTAAGATCACACGACCAAAAAGGATAGCAATTGTTTCTTCATGTGAGGCTTTGAATTTTGCTGGTTTGCTTGAACTCTGTCTTGCCCAATGGCCTTTCCTTGTTCAGATATTAAGTGACGGAAGAACTTCAACTATTGTTCCACAAGTTGTAGTTTTGCGAGACTAGATGACAGAGCTTCGCAAGCCTACCTTTCTCAAATTGTTTCTCTGTTGGTGCTGCGATTAAGCATTCGCTTACATACTGCAGAAGCGCTGACCCACCCACCCCCCACCCCCGGTTAAAACAAGAGTCTCCAGATTCCTGTGTAGAGCCTCTTTAATTATGGTGGGGACTCACAGTAATCTTGAAAATGTCACGTGAATGTATACTATTTGCCTTTGAATAGAAAAGTGAACCAGGATTGACTGTCGGCGTGTAACGGTACACAAAACAAAGCATTTACTAAATCCACAATAGAGAGCCATTTACATCCGGTGGAATTTGAGCCAATATAATATAGGGGTTGGGAACATTTGGTGTGCGCAGAACAACAGCGTTATTGATAGCCTGCAGGTCTTGAACAAACCTCAATTCCCCCGATTCACCCGGAATGTTTGCCTTTTTGAACGAAAAAAAAGGGTGTTCTCACCATTGATTATTCACGGGGGATTATCACTCCAACCTATAAGAGAGATTCAAAGACTGGAGTAATTCCTTGCACAGCCTCTGGTTTCAACGGCCCTTCTGCTTTGCAAGGCTCTTTTGCTTTGCAAGGACGATACTCAGACTTCGGGGTTATTCTTAAGGATTCGTATGAGCCCCACATCGTGTTTGCCTTTTGCCCTAAAATCAGTTGGGACGCTTATTAATCTTGGGTCCGAGACATCTACCATACGTAAACGCCAGACGACACTCCTGGTGGGGATTA
>NW_025126461.1:0-1099 GCF_004010195.1 Chiloscyllium plagiosum | reverse complement strand
GTGGCTGTGTGGAATGCTCTGCCACAGACGGCAGTGGAGGCACAGTCTCTGGATTCATTTAAGAAAGAGTTGGATAGAGCTCTCAAGGATTGTGGAATCAAGGGTTATGGAGATAAGACAGGAACCAAGATCTAGGACACCAACTGGCAAGTGTTTAAATCTACTGGGGATTTTTCTTAGCCCAAATTATTTCAAATCTGTCGAAGTCTCAGACTGGACCTGTCTAAACCTGTCCGAATCACAGACGAGAGCCCTCAAACTGTTCCTACACAGGGTAAACTCTTCCGCTAATTTAAACCAGATACACAGAAAAGCTCGCCTCATACTGTAACCTGTAAAAGTATGAGAGATAACGAACTACCAAATCCCACTGTCAAAAAAAAGCTATTTATTCTTCAACTCCAAGAAAAAAAGAACATTGAACAACAATCTGCATTGTAAACCTCCTTTGTCTGATCAATGTATCTACCTCCCTCTCTACAACAGTGTACTGGTCCAATAAATATGCCAATGAAGTTTTACAGAAAATACAAATTTCAAAACCAGCCAACTGTTTAGATTTTCCTCTGTATCTTCCTCTATCGATTTTTCTGCGTCTTTTCTTCAGTCTTCTGCTGCACAGATTTCATATCAACAGGTACCTTTCAGAGAGCGAGTCTGCGGGCAGGATCGTGTTCTTTGCTGCTCTGCCTATCTATTCATAATGCCTGATTTTTATGCCCCAAAACATTGTATTGTACCATTGGTTTTATGGTGTCAAAACAGCAAAATTCAACTTCGATTGGATATAGGAAAATTGCGGCATAATTTAAACTGATTGGCCAAATTTGATTTTTTGTGTATTATAGCAACAGCTCAGCTATTTGTTTCACAGCAAAATGTTACATATTAAAGTATTTTTCAGCACACCCTGTGCGTTTTAAGTCCTTGCCAGCTTTCCCTCTCTCTTCAAGGAACGGTATAACTCTAACTTTATAAAACTGAGACCAATCAGGGATCGTGGAGGGAATTTGTGCCTGGTGGTAAAAAAGGAGGGGTGTGGCGGTGCTTATTAGAAATGGTATAACGCTGCAGAAAGGCAGTTCGAGGGGGATCTGCC
>NW_025126460.1:0-1099 GCF_004010195.1 Chiloscyllium plagiosum | reverse complement strand
GAAAGGAACATTCAGCGGCAAACAAAGAAGACAACTTTGCTTCGCTGAGTTTTAAGTGGAAGATATTCATAAAGTGCCAGAATGGAGATGGGGCATGGTGAGGTTATCTCCGTCATTTCAGTGGTAATGTGAAAACGAGCAGCGCATTGTGTGATTCAAACAGTGGAAGTGTGTTAATGAGGAATAGGACAAACAAAGGCTTACTCCTTGGAGACACCATGTACAAGTAGTGGAAAGGGAGGTCGCAGATGTGTCAGTACTCTGTGTGGACGAGAGAGAACGCGGTTATTTCTGAGGATGGATGCTGACTGTGAATCTCGAAGAGGGAAGGACTGTACCAGAAGACAGAGAGGACAATTACAATATCAATGACCATGGGGGAAATGGATCACAGAGACATAGAGTCATAGAGATGTACAGCATGGAAACACACCCTTCCGTGCAACCCGTCCATGCCGCCTAGATATCCCAACATAATCTAGTCCCACCTGCCAGCACACGGCCTATATCCCTCCAAACCCTTTCTATTCATATATGCATCCAAGTGCCTCTTAAATGTTGCAATTGTACCAGCCTCCTCCACTTCCTAGCAGTGTCGTGGGAAGAAGGCAAATCAGTAAATTTGTTCAAGGTGAACTCTGACATTGCTGGATAAAGTTACATGTGCACGTCTTTTATGAAAATCCAGAGACTCACATGAAAGCAAAATGCTGCCGATAATGGAAATCTAAACTAGAAACACTGATACTGGAGAAATTCGGTGTGGCAGAATCTCTGATGAGAGAAACAGAGTGATTATTTTGTGCTGAGCATTACTTTTCTTTGGAATTATGTTACATTACTGATACTGTGGGACCTGGTGTCTTTCTCAGGATTTCGTATATTTAAAAGGTAATTTAGGGACTTGTCCAATGATGGATGGTTGGAGGGAAGCAGCTGATCAGATCACTTCCATTTCACTGTCAGAAAAGCTCCATGAGATCCTCGCTCTTGTTGCTGGAAGTGACGATGGAGGAGACAAGGCGAGCAATTCAAAAAGACAACCTGCCATCTGAGATACCAAAAAAAAAACTCGGCATCGTCTACAGTTAACACGCAA
>NW_025126459.1:0-1099 GCF_004010195.1 Chiloscyllium plagiosum | reverse complement strand
TTCCACACTGTAAGTAATCTAATCTAAAAAAAATAATTACGACAACTTAAAAAATGCTAAGCTGCAATGAATCTCTTTCTCTGTATGTCAGTGATTGTGCACATGTATCTGTCTCTCAACCTGCTTTCATTTGCTTCACCTTCCCCATCAATTTACTTTCCTTTCATTCTTCTGCAGGCTCATGGGTTTTGCCACAATGATTGTCACAGAGGTTATGTCCTTCTCATCAACATTGGCCACTAATGCCCATTATTTCATACAAATTTTAAGTTGTGCTATTCCATTTTGTTATATGGTTGTGTATTGTGTTGTCTTGTTATGTAAGGTTCTGAAGACGCAAATACTTAACTGACTGCAACAAACACTGTGATGGTGTCATGTGGACTTGGTAGGAGATTAAAGCAGAATCTAATCAGAGGCAGATCTAAGGCTCAGTTCTCCCAGTAGTCTTTGCAGTAATATAGAACCTATTCTTATATCTCGTAAACAGTTGCTGAGGTGCAATCAACTATATCTTGTTTATTGGACAAAACTCTTCTGATTTGACTAGAAGACAGTTATCTTCACACATACCAGACCGTGTAAGCCCCTAAAGAACACTTCAAAGATACAGCGTGCAACACATTACATGATGATCAGTATGGGATCTGAAAATATAATTTAACAGCATTTGGCCCAATGAGGCAAACATGCTGACAATGCAGAAGATTCCAAGGAAAGTAGATACTGCTGATTGCTGAGGACAGCAAACCCCAAAAACATCACACAGCGACACTTAACACTGAAGAACACTTCAAAGAATGACAGAAAGCATTTCAGACTTGATAAGCAATGTGCTGGAACAGAAGCAATCGGCAGCCTCAGGCAGAGGCACAGGCTGCATTACAAGATGGTGATCTGTGGGAGCAGTGCTGAGTTCGAGTTCAGCTGCTGAGTGAACTGACATTAGAGTTTGTGTGAATCACAACTAAAATTTCCTTGGTACAAAGGGGAAACTTCAAACATTGCAGAAATTCAGGGAGAGAAGCTGAGAATTTTCTAAATGCGTCTCAGACTAGGCATCGTCATCATTTAGGTAAAAACAATGACTGCAGATGCT
>NW_025126458.1:0-1099 GCF_004010195.1 Chiloscyllium plagiosum | reverse complement strand
TTCAGATAGTGAATGGAACTGTCTGAGAATACAACAGAATACAGATACATTTGGAGTGTTGGGCAGAAAAATACCAAATAGAGTTCCATCCGAGCAAATGTGAGGTGATGCAGTTTGGATGACACAATTCTGGAGTGTACTACATGGTAAACGAGAAAAGCCCTGGGGGAAATTGAAGCACAGAGAGGTCTGGGTGTAGAGGTCTATTGTTCTCTGAAGGTGGCAACGTAGTTCAATAACATGGCCAAGAAGGCATACAGCAAGCTTTCCTTCATTGAACGGTGTTTTGTGAGTTGACAAGTCATGGTGCAGTTTTATAGGACGACTGTTTGGCCCCGATTGGAATACTGCGTGCAGTTCTGGTCGCCACATTAGCAAACGAATTTGGGTATTTTGAAGAGGGTTTAGAGAAAGTTCACCAGGTTGTTGCTCGGTATGGAGGGTGCCAGCCATGAAGAGAGAGTGACTATATTAGAATTATTATCCTTCGAAAGACACAGATTGAGGGGGACCATACTGTGAGTGAGAAAATCATGGGAGGTGCAGACAGGTTGGAAAGTCAGATGCTTTTTTTCCCAGAGTGGGGACTCCATTACCAGGAGTCACGAATTCCAGGTGAGAGGGGAAAAATTTAAGGGAGATATGTGTGGAAAATTCTTCATGCAGGGGGGCACATTGCCTGCCATGCATTGCCAATGGGGGTGACAGAGGCGCATAGAATAGCGCCAATTTTTATCTATCAAGACAGATACATGAATCGGCAGTGAGCAAAGGGATACATACAGCTTGAAAATAGGTTTAGTTCGAGGGGCTGAATCAGAACAGGCTTGGAAGGCCAAAGGGCTTGTTTCTATGCTGTGACTTCGTTTTAGCTTTTATTCATTGCTACAATTACACAGGACGTACCTTTGGTGTGGGACTACAATTTCAATCACCAGGAGTGTCCCCAGAGGCTCACCACTGACTGATCAGGGCAAGACCTCTAATACACAGCAGCCAGATTGTGGAAAGTGATGGAGGAACCAACAAGAAGGAAACATTATCAACAAACTACTTTTCAGAGATTTCGGAGCAGCCAGCAAACATTCGTGGCAGAGGA
>NW_025126457.1:0-1099 GCF_004010195.1 Chiloscyllium plagiosum | reverse complement strand
TATACTCTCAGGAACATTCGTTGGGTTTATTTTTTTGGAAACAATCTTTTATTAATCCCAAGACTGGGTCATGATTGAGTTCAACTAGGCAGAAATGAGGACTGCAGATGCTGGAAATCAGACTCGAGATTAGAGTGGTGCTGGAAAATCACAGCACGTGAGCAAGCATAGGGAGAGCATGAATATCGATGTTTCGGGCAAAAACCCTTAATCGGGAAAGTATCTCGTGGCCAAAACATCGATTTTCCTGCTCCCCGGACGCTGCTTTTCCAGGACCACTCTAATCTAGTCATGATTGAGCTCCACTACCAGATTTCAACACCGATTGTTTAACACCATTTCTCATGGTTCTTTTGCCCAACACGTTCACTGTCAGATACATTTTATTGACCAGCAGAGCCCGCAGGAGACTCAGGGACAGAAGCAGTGACCAGACTAAAAACAAAACACTGAAATGGAGAGCGAATGAAAGTCCACCAGTTTACCTTTTGTCATCTCGGTCAATTTCATCTTGCTCTGGTCAAAGGCAATGATGTATTCAGTATGGAAACGGGTGTACAGTTTTGGATATCCGTCCCTCTACCTCCAACACATTGTCGTGGAATTGAGCTTCATGTTGCAGATCCTCAGCTGCTGCAAAAACACTGCAGTGTATGCAGTGGTGTAGAAGACATTCAGAAAGCAGCTTTATAATGTGCTAAAGTATCCCTTCAATCAAATTAATCAGTGCAAAAAATTTACCAAATAATGAATAAATGCAAGTTCATCGCATTTCAAATCGCAATTCAGCTGTTACACAGCCTGACCGCTTTGTAAGCAACTGATGGCTGTGCAAGACTATCCGCCATTATTCGAGGATGCAAGGGCACGCTTGCCTTTCTTTTCAATGAGATAATTCTAAGTAATGCATGCATAATTTAATAAAGCATACAAAACATACAATGTATAAAATTGAATGTGTGTGTGTATACATATATACACACACACATATAAAACCGAAATCATTGCAAAGTGGCAAATGCCAAAGATAAATAATTATTTTTCCTTTTAGTTGGGGAAACTGAAATCGAGCGAGACATACTCTGCCCCAAATCTGCTC
>NW_025126456.1:0-1099 GCF_004010195.1 Chiloscyllium plagiosum | reverse complement strand
ATTGTGCCCAGGGATGTGCAGGTTAGGGTGGATTCGCCATGGGAAATTGTCCCATCATGCCCAGGGACGTGCTGGTTAGGTTGGATTGGCAGTGGGAAATTGTCCCATCGTGCCCAGGGATGTGCAGGTTCAGGTGGGATTGGCTTTGGGAAACTGTCCCATCGTGCCCAGGGATTTGCAGGTTAGGGTGGGATTGGCCATGGGAAATTGTCCCATCGTGCCCAAGGATGTGCAGGTTAGGTTGGATTGGCCATGGGAAATTGTCTCATCGTGCCCAGGGATGTGCAGGTTCGGATGGGATTGGCTTTGGGAAACTGACCGATTGTGCCCAGGGATTTGCAGGTTATGGTGGGATTCGCCATGGGAAATGTTCCCATTGTGCCCAGGGATGTGCAGGTTAGGGTGGATTGGCCATGGGAAATTGTCCCATCATGCCCAGGGATGTGCTGGTTAGGTTGGATTGGCAGTGGGAAATTGTCCCATCGTGCCCAGGGATTTGCAGGTTAGGGTGGGATTGGCCATGGGAAATTGTCACATCGTGCCCAAGGATGTGCAGGTTAGGTTGGATTGGCCATGGGAAATTGTCTCATCGTGCCCAGGTATGTGCAGGTTCGGATGGGATTGGCTTTGGGAAACTGACCCATTGTGCCCAGGGATTTGCAGGTTAGGGTGGATTGGCCATGGGAAATTGTCCCATCGTGCCCTGGGATGTGCAGGTTAGGGTGGATTGGCCATGGGAAATTGTCCCATCATGCCCAGGGATGTGCACGCCAGGGTGGATTGGCCATGGGAAACTGTCCCATCGTGCGCAGGGATGTGCTGGTTAGGTTGGATTGGCCATGGGAAATTGTCCCATCGTGCCCAGAGATGCGCAGGTTAGGGTGGATTGGCCATGGGAAATTGTCCCATCGTGCCCAGAGATGCGCAGGTTAGGGTGCATTGGGCATGGGAAATTGTCCCATCTTGCCCAGGGATGTGCACGTCAGGGTGGATTGGGTATGGGAAATTGTCCCATTGTGCCCAGGGATGTGCAGGTTCGTGTGGGATTGGCTTTGGGAAACTGTCACATCGTGCCCAGGGATTTGCAGGTTAGAGTGGG
>NW_025126455.1:0-1099 GCF_004010195.1 Chiloscyllium plagiosum | reverse complement strand
GGAAGGCAGGCTTGGTGGTAAACATAGCGAAAAATGAATTTGCCAAAGTAAAAGTCACCATCCTGGGCCATGTTATAAACGGTGCCATGAGATGTAAGTGTTAAGGTAATAAGGGAATTTCCCGTACCGGCGACAAAAGGACAGTTCCTGGGACTGAGTGGATTTTATCGAATGTGTGTGCCTCATTTTCGTAGTGTGACTGCTCCAGTCACCGAATTGTTAAAGAAAGGAAAAGAATTTCAGTGGAAAGAGGACTGTCAAAAGGCATTTCACGGCATGAAGTAGGTGTTAGTCACTGCCCCACGATCAGACACACCTGATTATGTAAAACCATTTAAGGTGGCTTTAAATGCGAGTGATGTGGGTATCTTTGCTGGGCTCTTGTAGGAAGATGACAACAAAACAGAGACCAATTGGGTAATTCTCCAAGAACTTCAGCGTTCATTGGCAGAAATATTCAACAGTTGAGAAAGAGACTGTGAGCTTTGTGCTGGCACTACAATATTTCAGTATATATATTACCAGCAAAGTATCTGAGACAACTGAGCATAACGCATTGAAGTTTGTTTGGAGAAATTTAAGGACAAAAATTCTGGACTGTTAAGCTGGAGCCTCTTGTTACTGCAATTCAATTAGAAAACTGTGTACGGGGAAGGTCTTGAAAACATGATTGCCAATGCATTATTGAAACTTGAGTGACAAACAAATGCACTCAATTATGGGAGTACAACACACTGAATCCAGATGTAGTTGTGCACGTTTGTATGTTTATAGTAAACGAATGTACACGCGCATTGTAAAGTACGAACCACTATTTTTGGGAGTTTTGAAAACCGAAGCCATCTTTGGATATTGATGATTCAATTATATATCAGGGGAGCTGTCACCCAGGCGGTCTCTGTACACGTTTATGTTATACTTGAATTGTTTTCAGAGAGGTTCAAACCGACCCAATTTTCCAACATGTCTCAATTTTGAATGTTTCATTGAGGTGCATTTCTTTTTTACATGTCTTTAAGGTTTTCATGTCTTTAAAAAAAAACTGGTGTAATCAAAGGGATGTGGTCAGCTCTCCACCTGCACGGGTCAGTTCAGTTGG
>NW_025126454.1:0-1098 GCF_004010195.1 Chiloscyllium plagiosum | reverse complement strand
CGAGAACCGAATGTGCAACTTCGGCACCTGACTAACTTCCAGTCTGTCGTGCAATTACATCAAACTGACGAATTGCACCACTGGAACTGCCGTGTACTGATGACCAATGGCTACTGATCTTACCACTGGGCCCCTCAAACCAATTCCTCCTTTTTTGCTGAACATCTGAAATGAAACGCAGCGCAGAGTAGGTTATACTGATGATAGATCATCGATTATGGAGCATCAGGTTCAGGAAAATGACATAGTAAAATGTGGTGAAAATAGGCATTATTGAATTCTGTGTTCGTTTACCATGGCTTCCTTCGTTGATCACAGGCAATGTTATGTCGCCACTGTACTGGGATTTTCCTTCTATTCGTCAGAGAATTCGATTCACTGGTACTTCACCAGCATCCTTTGGAATGTTCATACGGCACAATGACCCACACTGTACACAACGTCAACAATCCTCTGCATTACTACATCCAAGGGCACGTGGCATGTTTTTTTTAAATAGTGAAAAATTAATCATGTTATGCAAGGGCAAGTTGAATTTTAGTTTAATTAGTAAAGTCGCAAGAATCCAGTTTCAAAATGTCAGAAGTTCACGTTCATTACCTTGACCAGAATTCTAACGCAGCAAAAGGGAAATCTGTCCCTGAATCCCCCGCATCCATGTAATCGCTTGCTCCATGTGTCCACTTGGAAACCTATGTAAAGGGATGTTCAGCCTGATAGAGAATCCTCCACTGTCTGACCTAAAGCTGAAACAGGAGCTATCTATTCCAGCTTGGAGGGTAGCGAAGTGGAGGTGAGACAGAAAATATTAATTGGTTTAGCTTCACATTGTTCTCATTGTGATTGTTTAAAAACCTGGGCCAGAAAAGACTCAAGCAGAAAGGAGCAGAAGTAGGCCATTCTTAAGACCGCTCCTGCCCCGCCACGCCATTCTATACTGTCATAGCTCACACAGCACTTTTTGTGTCTTTTTCCAGTGTATCCATAGCACCGTGTTGCCAAGTGGCTAACACATATTTATCATAAATAGACATCGAAGTTATTCATCGCTGAGAGGAAAATGTTGCATTTTGAGACAGTTGGTTTTTTGCATGAATG
>NW_025126453.1:0-1098 GCF_004010195.1 Chiloscyllium plagiosum | reverse complement strand
GGACTGACAGTATCCCGGTGTGATTTATCCAGGTGCACTGACAGTGTCATTGGGTGATTTATCCAGGGGGACTGACAGTATCATGGTGTGTTTTATCTAGGAGCACTGACAGTATCACGGTGTGATTTATCCTGGGGTCTGACAGTATCACGGTGTGGTTTATCCAGGAGCACTGACAGGAACACGGTGTGGTTTACCCAGCAGCACTGACAGGATTACGCTGTGGTTTATCCAGGAGCATTGACAGTATCACGGTGTGGTTTATCCAGGGGCACTGAAAGTATCACAGTGTGGTTTATCCCAGAGCAATGACATTATCAAGGTACGATCTATCCAGGAGCACTGACAGTATCACGGTGTGGTTTATCCAGGAGCATTGACAGTATCACGGTGTGGTTTATGCAGGAGCACTGACAGTATCACGGTGTGGTTTATCCAGGAGCACTGACAGTATCAAGGTGTGATTTATCTCGCTGCACAGACAGTATCACAATGTGCCTTACCATGGAGCAATGAAAGTATCAAAGTGTTGTTTGTCCATGAGCACTGACAGTATCACGGTGTGATTTATCCAGGAGCACTGACAGTATCACGGTGTGATTTAGCCAGGAGCAATGACAGTATCACGGTGTGATTTAGCCAGGAGCAATGACAGTATCACGGTGTGGTTTATCCAGGAGCACTGACAGTATCACAGTGTCGTTTATCCATGAGCACTGATAGTATCACGTTGTGATTTATCCAGAAGCACTGACAGTATCACAGTGTGGTTTATCCAGAAGCACTGACAGTATCACAGTGTGGTTTATCCAGGAGCACTGACAGTATCACGGTGTGATTTATCCAGGGGGACTGACAGTATCATGGTGTGGTTTATCCAGGGGGACTGACAGTATCACGGTGTGATTTATCCAGGGGGACTGACAGTATCACGGTGTGGTTTATCCAAGAGCACTGACCGTATCACAGTCTGGTTTATCCAGGAGCACTGACAGTATCACGGTGTGATTTATCCAGGAGCACTGACATTATCACGGTTTCGATTATCCATGAGCACTGACAGGATCATAGAACATAGAACATAGAAGAATACAGCGC
>NW_025126452.1:0-1098 GCF_004010195.1 Chiloscyllium plagiosum | reverse complement strand
GTTGCCATACCAGGCCATTACACACCCGGACAGGACGTTCACAATAGTGCATCTGTAGAAGTAGCGCATGATAAATATCCTGAGCCAAGTGAGGAAGGAGAGGCGTTTTTGAACCATCTTGACTGTCACACCTTTGTGAGAAATCGAGGGTAGGTTGCCAGTTATCATCACTCCGATGGACTTGACGCTCTGCACTGTCTCGACCGTTGGTATAGATAGGGGCTTATTCCCCTTCTTTCATTCTAAACTCAATGACGAGTTCTTTACTTTGCCAAATTTGCGAGGGAGGTTATTATCATTCCACCATTCAACCAAACCCACTGTCTCCTTTCAGTATTCAGACTCATCGTTGTTTGATATCACTCCTGCTTTGGTGCTGTCATCAGCAAACTTACAGTTGGCATTGTTTGGAATTTGTCAACAGAGCAACGTGAGTACTTGGAGTACAGTAGTGGCTGAGGACACAGCCGTGTGTGTACCGGAGTATAGTAGGTGGCTGAGGACACAGCTGTGTGTGTACAGGGAGTACAGTTGGCGGCTGAGGGAACATCTCTTGGTATACAGGGAGACCAGTCGGGGGTGAGGGTACAGCCATGGGTGAACAGGGAATACAGTAGGGAGATAAGGGCACAGCCAAAGGTGTACAGTGAGTACAGTAGGGGCTAAGGGCACAGCCCTGTATGCACAGGGAGTACAGTAGGAGGCTGAGGACACAGCCGTGGTGTAGAGGGAGTACAGTAGCGGGCATTGGACACAGCCGTGGTAGTACAGGGAGTAGAGTAGGGGGCTGAGAACACAGCCGTGTGTGTACAGGGGGTGCAGTTGGGGGCTGAGGGCACATCTCTTGATGTACAGAGAGTACAGTCATGGTGAGGATACAGCCATGGGTGAACACGGAATACAGTAGGGAGATGAGGGCACAGCCTTTGGTAGACAGGGAGTACAGTAGCGGGCTGAGGACACAGCCGTGGTGCAGAGGGAATACAGTAGGGGGCATTGGACACAGCGGTGGATGTACAGGGAGTACAGTAGGGACCTGATGGACACAGCCGTGTGTGTACAGGTAGTACAGTTGGGGGCTGAGGGCACATCTCCTGG
>NW_025126451.1:0-1098 GCF_004010195.1 Chiloscyllium plagiosum | reverse complement strand
CACGCAGGGACTGCTATTCTCTATAATAGACACAGGAACTGGTATACTCTATAAAACACACAGGGACTGCTAGTCTCTAAAATAGACACTGGGACTGCTATTCTCTATAATACACACAGGGACTGCTATTCTCTATAAAAGACAGTGGGACTGCTATTCTCTATAATACACACAGGGACTACTATTCTCTATAATACACGTTGGGACCAGTATTCTCTATAATACACACAGGGACTGCTATTCTCTATAATATACACAGGGACTGCTATTCTCTATAATATGCACAGTGACTGCTATTCTCTATAATACACACAGGGACTGTTATTCTTATAATATACACAGGGACTGCATATCTCTATATTATACACAGGGACTGCTATTCTCTGTAATACACACAGGCACTGCTATTCTCTATAATACACGCAGGGACTGCTGTTCTCTATAATACACACAGGCACTGCTATTCTCTATAATATAGTCCGGGACTGTATTCTCTATAATATACACAGGGACTGCTATTCTCTATAATACACACAGGGACTGTTATTCTTATAATATACACAGGGGCTGCTATTCTCTATAATATACACAGGGACTGCAATTCTCTGTAATACACACAGGCACTGCTATTCTATATAATACACACAGGGACTGCTATTCTCTATAAAACACACAGGGACTGCTATTCTCCATATTACACACAGGGACCAGTGTTTTCTATAATATGCACAGGGACTGGTATTCTCTGTAATACACACAGGGACTGCTGTTCTCTAAAATACACACAGAGACTGCTATTCTCTAAAAGACACACAGGGACTACTATTCTCTATAATACACACAGGGACTGCTATTCTCTTTAATTACCACAGGGACTGGTATTCTCTATTATTTACACAGGGACTCGTATTCTCTATAATATACACAGGGACTGGTATTCTCTATAATATGCACAGGACCTACTATTCTCTTTAATACACACAGGGACTGCTATTCTCTTTAATACACACAGGGACTGGTATTATCTATAATACACACAGGGACTGCTATTCTCTATAGTACATACAGGGACTGCTATTCTCTGTAATATACACAGGG
>NW_025126450.1:0-1098 GCF_004010195.1 Chiloscyllium plagiosum | reverse complement strand
TCTGTGGTGCCATGGGTTAGCGGGTTCGGCAGTTAATCGAGAGGGTGTTAGTTTGCACCCACTCATGGTCGCTGTACTTAGTCCATCTGTTTCCTTTGCTGCATAGTTTTGTGTTTTTAATGTGGTCAGGGATATGTTCCCCAAACGGACACCTTACCCAGTGAGGAGCCATTAAAGCGTTTCTGTATTGGTTTTGTGGCTACCAAGGGGATGTGGATGCCCTGAATCAGAAACAAAAGCAGAAACTGCTGCAGAAACTCAGCCGGTTTGCAGTAACTGTGGGAGAAAACAGAGGTCTAACAAACCTTGGAAGAAGTTCTGAATCGTTGTCTCAATTTCTCATTCCGCAGATGCTGCCAGACGTGTTTAGTTTCTCTGATATATCTGCTTTTGATATTAATTTAATATCCATTCCAACTATCGGAATGGATCACACAGACCACAGATTCCCCGACGTTTAACACTGTCGAAGCTGTACTGATTGAATGGAAACAAACCTAACAATGGTTCACTGTCCCTCAGCTCCACAGGGAGAGAGAACTGGCAAACCAGTTCAATCGTGTGCTTCTGCAGTTGCTGCCAAGTGGGTAAGGCGATGAGTTTTAATACAATACGGTTTCTGGTGCAGTTTCACATCTTGCTGACTGTAATTGAGAGCCGCGACTCAACTGGAAGAGTGTGTGTTCTTTGCTTTCATGTTTGAGATTCGAAATACTGAATCGGTAAAAACGCACATAACCCAGACTAGGAATGTTGGGAAACTGGAACCATTGCTTTTCAAGATTGAACAAGCAGAACCTTTCAGAAGAAGTGAGACCCATTTAATTGTACACTTTCATTACTGACTTCATTTGCACCTCTGCGCCAAGTGCTGCAAAACGAGATCAGAACAGTGAGGGGATTACGTGGAACTGGAGATGTCCTGGTGGGCCAAAGCACATTTTCTGTGCTTGTGATCACCATAGCCCTCAGTTTGTGAAGTAACAGGAAACTGTTTGCAAAATGTTCCGGAGCGTTGAAGGGTTTGAACAACTCTCTCCTGATCTGTCTGTCAGTCACGGCATTCATTGGGAAATTTTCATTGGTAAAAAGTGGTAT
>NW_025126449.1:0-1098 GCF_004010195.1 Chiloscyllium plagiosum | reverse complement strand
TACATCCCTGGGCACTATGGGACAATTTCCCATGACCAATCCCACCCTTACCTGCACATCCCTGGGCACTATGGGACAATTTCCCATGGCCAATCCCTCCCTAACCTGCACATCCCTGGGCACTATGGGACAATTTCCCACGGTCAATCCGCCCGAACCTGCACATCCCTGGGCACGATGGGACAATTTCCCATGGCCAATCCCTCCCTAACCTGCACATCCCTGAGCACTATGGGACAATTTCCCATGGCCAATACCTCCCTAACCTGCACATCCCTGGGCACTATGGGACAATTTGCCATGGCCAATCCCTCCCTAACCTGCACATCCCTGGGCACTATGGGACAATTTCCCACGGCGAATCCACCCTAACCTGCACATCCTTGGGCACTATGGGACAATTTGCCATGGCCAATCCCTCCCTAACCTGCACATCCCTGGGCACTATGGGACAATTTCCCATAGCCAATCCCTCCCTAACCTGCACATCCCTGGGCACTATGGGACAATTTCCCACGGCCAATCCCACCCTAACCTGCACATCCCTGGGCACTATGGGACAATTTGCCATGGCCAATCCCTCCCTAACCTGCACATCCCTGGGCACTATGGGACAATTTGCCATGGCAAATCCACCCTAACCTGCACATCCCTGGACACTATGGGACAATTTGCCATGGCCAAACCACCCGAACCTGCACATCCCTGGACACTATGGGACAATTTCCCATGGCCAAACCACCCTAACCTGCACATCCCTAGGCACTATAGGACAATTTCCCACGGCCAATCCACCCTAACCTGCACATCCCTAGGCACTATGGGACAATTTCCCACGGCTAATCCCTCCCTAATCTGCACATCCCTGGACACTATGTGACAATTTCCCACGGCCAATCCCTCCCTAACCTGCACATCTCTGGGCACTATGGGACAATTTCCCACGGCCAATCCCACCCTAACCTGCACATCTCTGGGCACTATGGGACAATTTCCCACGGCCAATCCACCCGAACCTGCACATCCCTGGGCACTATGGGACAATTTCCCACAGCTAATCCCACTCTAACCTGCACATCCCTGGGCACTATGGGACAA
>NW_025126448.1:0-1098 GCF_004010195.1 Chiloscyllium plagiosum | reverse complement strand
CTATAATTTTCAAAACCAGCTAGCAGTGTTGATGCTCCTCTGCAGGCCCCGGGTCGTCTTCGGCCTTCTGCGACAGATTTTTTTATATATGGGTAAAAAGGTTCCTTTTAGAGAGAGTTCCAGTCGTTAATGGTAGAAGGTGCTCTTTTTATTGCTAACTGTCGATAATGTTGGCGTTTATACCCCAAAACACTGGATCGTCTCATTTGTTTAATACTGTCAAAAGAGTAAAATTCAAATTCGATTGCTTTTTAGAGCATTGGCGCATTATTGGGCATAATTTAAACAGGTTGGTTGAATTCGAAATGCTGTGAAAACAACAAGGCAACAAGGTTTCTAAAGCAACAGCTAAAATGTTTCATTTTCAAATTGTTCAGGACACTTTGTGCCTGCAGTCAGCTACATGACAGCTTTTCAACTTGCTCTTAAAGGTATTCTTTCAACTTCATGCTTTCAACCTCATTACTTTATAACTTCTCCAGAGTGGGTCACCAAATATTCTAAGCTTCTTGAATGTACACAGCAGCTTAAAACATAACTTCCACGGAAACAATCCTCAGCATTTCTAGTAAATTTACAATAACCGAATTAAATTAGATGTCACTGAATGACAAGTTAGAATCCTTGCCTGAATCAAAGGGATTCCTCATGCAACAAAGCAAATGATCAGCACAGAGTGGTTATCACGGGCTTTCAGTAAATAGGCTCAGCAAAAGTTACAAAGACGTGTCTGAAAGCTGCTGAAATCCCACTGTCCAATATGAAGCACCGTGTAGAACAAAGAAACCGAAAGCTATGCCTTTAAAAAATAAACTTTTCTCAGCTTCGTAATAGTGGAATCACTAGGGTAAGCATCACTAAAGGCCATGGAATGCTACAGGACAGTTATTTATATTAAAACTGAATGTCAGTTCGATTAACAACAGACATGAGGGTTAGGAAAGTAGACAGCGGCAGAGACACTGGGAGAGATCATTGTCGAAGGATGTGTTCACAGGTTTCAGTATGCTGGAAATAAGACATTTCAACAGAATTTTGCAATATTATGCATAAACAGAATTTTGGTGAGCTCAGACAGAGTCAGAGAGTCATGGAGAT
>NW_025126447.1:0-1098 GCF_004010195.1 Chiloscyllium plagiosum | reverse complement strand
TGACCCATCACACTTACTGAGTCACTATCACCCAGACCCCTCACACTTAATGCACCACTATCACCCTGACCTCCTCACACTTAATGCACCACTATCACCCTGACCCCATCACACGAAGTGCATCACTATTACCCTGAACCTATCACACTTACTGCGTCACTATCACCCTGACCCCCTCACACGTAATGCACCACTATCACCCTGACCCCATCACACTTACTGCGTCACTATCACCCTGACACCATCACACTTACTGCGTCACTATCACCATGAACCCCATCACACTTACTGTGTCACTATCACACTGACCCCCTCACACTTACTGCGTCATGATCACCATGACCCCCTCACACTTACTGAGTCACTATCACTCTGAGCCCCTCACACTTACTGCATCACTATCACCCTGAAACCATCACACGTACTACGTCACTATCACTCTGATCCCATCACACTTACTGCGTCACTATCACACTGACACCCTCAAACTTACTGCCTCACAATCACCCTGATCCCCTCACACTTACTGCATCAATATCAACCTGATCCCCTCACAATTACTGCATCACTATCACCCTGATCGCCTCACACTTACTGCGTCACTATCTCCCTGATCCCCTCACACTTACTGCGCTACTATCTCCTTGATCCCATCACATTTACCGTGTCACTACCACCCAGATGCCCTCACACTTATTGCGTCACGATCACCCTGATCCCGTCACACTTACTGCGTCACTATCTCCCTGATCCCATCACACTTACTGCATCACAATCACCCTGACTCCCTCACACTTACTGCGTCACTAGCACAGTGATACCCTCACACTTACGGTGTCACTATCACCCTGATCCCATCACACTTACTGTGTCACTATCACCCTGTACCCCTGACACTTACTGCGTCACTATCACACTGACACCCTCAAACGTACTGGGTCATTATCATCCTGATCCCATCAAAACTACTGCGTCACTATCTCCCTGATCCCATCACACTTACTGTGTCACTGTCACACTGATACCTTCACACTTACTGCGTCACTATCTCCCTGAGCCCTCACACTTACTGCGTCACTAGCTTCCTGATCCCCACAC
>NW_025126446.1:0-1098 GCF_004010195.1 Chiloscyllium plagiosum | reverse complement strand
AGTGACGACAGGCTTGACACTGACATTTTTTACAAACCCACCGACTCCCACAGCTACCTGGATTACACCTCTTCACTGACATTTTTTACAAACCCACCGACTCCCACAGCTACCTGGATTACACCTCTTCCGACCCTATCTCTTGCAAAAATGCCATCCCGTTTTCCCAATTTCTCCGCCTCCGCCGTATCTGCTCCCAGGAGGACCAGTTCCACCACAGAACACACCAGATGGCCTCCTTCTTTAAAGACCGCAATTTCCCTTCCCAAGTGGTTAAAGATGCCCTCCAACGCATCTCGTCCGCACCCGCACCTCCGCCCTCAGGCCCCACCCCTCCAACCGTAACAAGGGCAGAACGCCCCTGGTGCTCAGCTTTCACCCTACAAACCTCCGCATAAACCAAATCATTGGCCGACATTTCCACCACCTCCAAAAAGACCCCACCACCAGGGATATATTTCCCTCCCCACACCTTTCCGCCTTCCGCAAAGACCGTTCCCTCCGTGACTACCTGGTCAGGTCCACGCCCCCCCTACGACCCACGCTCCTATCCTGGCACTTTCCCCTGCCACCGCAGGAACTGTAAAACCTGTGCCCACACCTCCTCCCTCATCTCTATCCAAGGCCCGAAAGGAGCCTTCCACATCCATCAAAGTTTGATCTGCACATCCACTAATATCATTTATTGTATCCGTTGCTCCCGATGCTCTCTCCCCTACATTGGGGAGACTGGGCGCCTCCTAGCAGAGCGCTTTAGGGAACACTTCCGAGACACTCGCACCAATAAACCAAACCGCCCCGTGGCCCAACATTTCAACTCCCCCTGCCACTCTGCCGAGGACATGGAGGTCCTGGGTCTCCTTCATCGCCGCTCCCTCAGTACCAGACACCTGGAGGATGAACGCCTCAGCTTCCGCCTCGGAACACTTCAACCCTAGGGCATCAATGTGGACTTAAACAGCTTCCTCATTTCCCCTTCCCCAACCTCATCCTTGTTTCAAACTTCCAGCTCTGCACTATCCCCTTGACTTGTCCGGACTTGTGCGACCTGCCTAGCTCCTTTTTCACCTATCCACTCCACCCTCTCCTCCCTGACCT
>NW_025126445.1:0-1098 GCF_004010195.1 Chiloscyllium plagiosum | reverse complement strand
TTTTGGGCAAAAGCCCTTCATCAGGAATAGAGGCAAGGTGCCTGCAGAGTGGAGAGATGCTGCCTGACCTGCTGTGCTTTTCCAGCACCACTCCAATCTAGACTCTGTCATATGGTGCCCAGCCCGTCGCATGCGATGGTCAGTACTTTGATGCTGAGGAGGTTGGCCTGGTCAAGGACACTGGTTTTGGTGTGTCTGTCTTCCCAGCAGATTCATAGGATCTTACGCAGGCAACGTCGGTGGTATGCTCCATATCCTTGAGATCCCTGCTGGAGATATTGCTCTGAGACGTGGACTATAGGAGGGTGGGAACTACCACAGCTCTGTATACCATGAGCGTGGGTTTGGATCTGATCTTGTTGTCCTTGAACGCCCATTTCCTCAGGCAGCCCAAGACGGGGCCAGCACACTGGAGGCGGGGCCAGCACACTGGAGGCGGGGCCAGCACACTGGAGGCGGGGCCAGTACACAGGAGGCAGGGCTAGCACACTGGAGGCAGGGCCAGCACACTGGAGGCGGGGCCAGCACACTGGAGGCGGGGCTAGCACACTGGAGGTAGGGCTGGATCTCTTCAGCAATAACTGCTTTGATCGATAGGAAACTCCTGAGGTATTGGAAGTGGCCAACGTTCTCTCAGACTTTCCCGTGGACCTTGTTGATAAGGGGTTTACTCCTCAATGCTGGTCCAGGTTGGTGGAGAACCTTTGTCTTGAGATTTCAGCGTGAGACCCGTGCTCCCATCTGCTTATATAAATGTGCAGAAGATGGTCTGGAATTTGTCCTGAGTTTGCACATGCACAAGCATCATCTGTGTACTGTAGAGTTTGCACATGCACAAGCATCATCTGTGTACTGTAGCTCAATGACAATGGTTGGGGTGACTTTGGTTTTGGCTGGAAGGCAGCGGAGGTTGAATAATTTCCTGCTGGTTCTGAAGGTAAGCTCTACCCCACTCTCTCGCTATCTGTCCATCCATCCACCTCTCTCTCTCTCTTCCCCTCTTCCTTCCCTTCCACATTCAATCACATACTCACTCACATCCATCCACTCACTGCCTCACTCATTCAACACACACACTCTCACACACATCCACTCTCT
>NW_025126444.1:0-1098 GCF_004010195.1 Chiloscyllium plagiosum | reverse complement strand
CTGACGCCTCAGCTAATTATACGGGCATATGATTGAAAAATGTACAGACCTGTATAAAAATGATAAATTCTGATCTCTGTATGTACATGTTTACGTATGTATGGCATGACCAACTGTCCAGACCATCAAATTATTTTATGAATAAAGTATATTTTTGAAATTAAAAAAAATAAAATAAATGATACCTATCTCGACACTGCCCTATCCCCCGGTCCAGGAACTCCCCACATATGTTCGAGACACCACCCAGGCCCTCCACCTCCTCCAAGACTTCCGTTTCCCCGGCCACCAATGTCTCATCTTCACCATGGATATCCAATCCCTCTACACCTCCATCCGCCATGACCAGGGCCTCCAAGCCCTCCGTTTCTTCCACTCCCGACGTCCCCAACAGTACCCTTCCACGGACTCTCTTATTTGTTTCGCTGAACTGGTCTTCACCCCTAACAATTTCTCCTTCAAATCCTCTCACTTCCTCCAGACCAAAGGGGTAGCCATGGGCACCCGTAGGGGCCCCAGCTATGCCTGTCTCTTTACTGGCTGTATGGAACAGTCCATCTCCTGTAGTTACACAAGCACCACTCCACCTCTTCCTCTGCTACATTGATGACTGCACTGGCGCCACCTCGTGCTCCCGCGAGAAGGTTGAACAATTCATCAACTTCACCAACACATTCCACCCTGACCTTAAGGACCATCTCTGACACATCCCTCCCCTTCCTGGACCTCTCTGTCTCTATTAATGACGACCGACTTGACACCGACATTTTTTACAAACCCAATGACTCCCACAGCTACCTGGATTACACCTCTTCCTACCATACTTCCTACAAAAATGTCATCCAGTATTCCCAATTCCTCTGCCTCCACCGTATCTGCTCCCAGGAGGACCAGTTCCACCACAGAACACACCAGATGGCCTCCTTCTTTAGAGACCGCAATTTCCCTTCCCACGTGGTTAAAGATACCCTCCAACGCATCTCTTCCACATCCCACACCTCTGCCCTCAGACCCCACCCCTTCAACCATAACAAGGACAGAACCTCCCTGGTGCACACCTTACACCCTACCAACCTTCGCATAAACCAAATTATCCAC
>NW_025126443.1:0-1098 GCF_004010195.1 Chiloscyllium plagiosum | reverse complement strand
GGGTTTCCTCCGGGTGCTCCGGTTTCCTCCCACTGTCCAAAAATGCACCGATTAGCTGAATTGGCCATGCTAAAAATTGCACGTAGTGTTTGTTGAAGGGGTAATTGTAGGCGAATGGATCTGGGTGGGTTGCTCTTTGAAGGGTCGTTGTGGACTTGTTGGGCCAAATGGCTTGTTTCCACACTGTAAGTAATCTGTATCTAAATAATCTAAGGTGTTGTTCGAAGTGTTTGAAACAATCCCCATAAATACCCCGTGGAAAAATCAAACCCAGGTTCTTCCAGGAGAGATATCAGAGAGAGGGGGGATCACATGGAATTCCTTCTTTGGCCTGATAGCTTCACAACTGGCTGCCTGCTTTCAGTAAACAGCCTGTCTCTGAAAAATCAGTCCAAACAAATCAAAGCAGAGGGTCTGCGCTGGGAGAACTGGCCACTTACCTTTCATAAAAACAGAAGGACTAGGAGCAGGAGTAGGCCATCTGGTCCTCCTAACCTACTCAGCCATTCTGTAACATCAAGGCTGATCTACTCGTGGACTCATATCCACTTAACCGCGCTCTCACCATATCCGTAATTTACTTCATTGTTCAAAACATATATATCTCAGCTTGAAACACATTTACTGAAGTAGCGTTAACTACTTCACTGGGCAGGGAATTCCTTGGAGTTACAAGCCTCTGGGTGAAAAGGTTCTTTCTCAAATCAATCCTAAATCTGCTCCCTCTAATATTGAGGTTATTCCATCTTGTCCTAGCTTCACCTGTCAGTGGAACCATCCTCTCTATTTTTTTCTTACCTCTTCCCTTCATAATATTTTATATGTTTCTATAAGATCCTCCCCTCATTCTTCTAAATTTCAACGAATATAATGCTGATCTACTCTGTCTGTCCTCATAAGACAACTCCCTCAACTCCAGATTCACCAGAGTGAATCTCCTCTGCACCATCTCCACTGCCAGTACATCGATTTGCAAGTAAGGAGGCCAAAACTGCTCACAATAGTCCAGGTATGACCTCACCAGCACCCTGCACAGCTGCAACATAACCTCCCTGCTTTTAAATTCAACCCGTTTTGCAATGAAGAACAAAATACCAT
>NW_025126442.1:0-1098 GCF_004010195.1 Chiloscyllium plagiosum | reverse complement strand
GAAACAATCCTTCAGAGAGCACAGTGACTGGGTTCAATAACACAACTCCAGACAGCACAGTGACTGGGTACAGAAACACTCTTTCAAGGAGCACAGTGTCTGGGTATAGGAAACATTCCTTCATGGAACAGAGGGATCTGGGTAAAGTAACACACCTTCAGAAAGCACAGAATCTCGGCACAGAAACACTACTTAAGAAATTACAGTGACTGGGTACAGAAACACTCCTTCAGGGAGCACAGTCACTGGGTAAAGAAAGTCTCCTTCAGGGAGCACAGTGATTGGGGAAAGAAACACACCTTCAGAACGGACAGTGACTGGGTACAGATACAATCCATCAGAGACCACAGTGACTGGGTTCAATAACACAACTCCAGAGAGCACAGTGACTGGGTACAGAAACACTCCTTCAGAGAGCACACAGACTGGGGACAGAAACACTCCTTCAGAGAGCACAGTGACTGGGTACAGAAAGACTCCCTCAGGGAGCACAGAGACTACGTACAGAAACACTCCTTCAGAGAGCACAGTGACTGGGTCCAGAAACAATCCTTCAGAGAGGACAGTGACTGGGTATAGGAACACTCCTTCAGATAGCACAGTGACTGGGTACATAAACACTCCTTCAGAGACCACAGTGACTGGGTTCAATAACACAACTTCAGCCAGCACAATGACAGGATACAGAAACACTCCTTCAGAGAGCACACAGACTGGGTACAGAAACACTCCTTCAGAGAGCACAGTGACTGGGTACAGAAAGACTCCTTCAGAGAGCACACAGACTGGGGACAGAAACACTCCTTCAGAGAGCACAGTGACTGGGTACAGAAAGACTCCCTCAGGGAGCACAGAGACTGGGTACAGAAACACTCCTTCGGAGAGCACAGTGACTAGGTACAGAAACACTCCTTCAGGGAGCACAGTGACTGGGTACAGAAACAATCCTTCAGAGAGCACAGTGACTGGGTACAGGAACATTCCTTCAGATAGCACAGAGACTGGGTACAGAAACACTCCTTCAGAGAGCACAGTGACTGGGTACAGAAACACTCCTTCAGAGGGCAAAGTCACTGGGTAAAGAAACTCTCCTTCAGG
>NW_025126441.1:0-1098 GCF_004010195.1 Chiloscyllium plagiosum | reverse complement strand
TAACTGTCACACTGTTCTCCCTGTAACTGTCACTCTCTTCTCCCTGTAACTGTCACACTGCTCTGTAACTGTCACTCTGTTCTCCCTGTAACTGTCACACTGCTCTCCCTGTAACTGTCACACTGTTCTCCCTGTAACTGTCACACTGTTCTCCCTGTAACTGTCACACTGTTCCCTCTATAACTGTCACTCTGTTCTCCCTGTAACTGTCACACTGTTCCCTCTGTAACTGTCACTCTGTTCTCCCTGTAACTGTCACACTGTTCCCTCTGTAACTGTCACTCTGTTCTCCCTGTAACTGTCACACTGTTCTCCCTGTAACTGTCACACTGTTCTCCCTGTAACTGTCACACTATTCTCCCTGTAACTGTCACACTGTTCTCCCTGTAACTGTCACAATGTTTTCCCCGTTGCTGTCACTCTGTTCTCCCTGTAACTGTCTCTCTGTTCTCCCTGTAACTGTCACTCTGTTCTCCCTGTTGCTGTCACTCTGTTCTCCCTGTAACTGTCTCTCTGTTCCCCCTGTAACTGTCACACTGTTCTCCCTGTAACTGTCACACTGTTCTCCCTGTAACTGTCACACTGTTCCCTCTGTAACTATCACTCTGTTCCCCCTGTAACTGTCACTCTGTTCTCCCTGTAACTGTCACACTGTTCTCCCCGTTGCTGTCACTCTGTTCTCCCTGTAACTGTCTCTCTGTTCTCCCTGTAACTGTCACACTGTTCTCCCTGTAACTGTCACACTGTTCCCTCTGTAACTGTCACTCTGTTCTCCCTGTAACTGTCACACTTTTCTCCCTGTAACTGTCACACTGTTCTCCCTGTAACTGTCACACTATTCTCCCTGTAACTGTCACACTGTTCCCTCTGTAACTGTCACTCTGTTCTCCCTGTAACTATCACACTGTTCTCCCTGTAACTGTCACTCTGTTCTCCCTGTAACTGTCACACTTTTGTCCCTGTAACTGTCACACTGTTCCCCCTGTAACTGTCACTCTGTTCTCCCTGTAACTGTCACATTGTTCTCCCTGTAACTGTCACACTGCTCTCCCTGTAACTGTCACACTGTTCTCCCTGTAACTGTCACACTGTTCTCCC
>NW_025126440.1:0-1098 GCF_004010195.1 Chiloscyllium plagiosum | reverse complement strand
GAAGTATCTCAAGTCGACTGTTGTGTGATGAAGATGAACGAATGAGCAATGTCAAATTGAGGGATCCTCCGGGAAATTGTGATAAAATTTAAATTATATGTAATTTTTTAAAGTGAATTACAGAATGGACAAATTATAGCAAGCAATAAAACGAGCCAATTACATGAGTTTGAGAGCAGAACAGGGTAAAGAGACTGAAATGTTTGGTTGTAAGTGAATATTTGTAGGAGCATTGCAAAACTTTTCAAGAAAGGGCATTCGATTGAACCAGTCAAAACCTTGTCAAGACATTGACACTCGACCCTCACTCTGGACAAAATTAATACATTTGATTTTGAGGCTTAGAAGAACACCAAAAAGTCCTAATGTTTCTGGAGTGAGGGAATGTTTTTGAACTAAGTGTAAAAGAAATTGCAAAGTGTCTCCGAGCAGGAAGAGGGAAGTGGGAAGAGGAATCATGGTCAGGTAGCTTTGATGGTGCTGGATGTGGTGAAAATGTGTTACAAAGCCAGTACGAATTCCTACAGCTGGAGGTGTTTGCAGAGATTGCGAGGGAAATATGAACTTTTATTTATTCATTCATGGTAAGAGTATGTCAATGATTCGACCAGAATTCCTTGTCCAGCTGCTAATTGGTCAGTTGGCAGCTCAGAATCAGCCACGCATCTGTGGGTCTGGAGTCACATGTAGGCCAGACCAGGTAAGAATGTCAGATGACCTTCCCTAAAGCACGTAAGTGAACCAGATGAGTTCTTGCTACTGGTCACCGACGGATTTTGGTCACCACACGAATGTGCTTTACAGTCACAACATCACATCCCAACTCATATTCTGAATGCTGTGACCAATAAAAGCAAGTGTCCGAAGTGCCTCCTTCACCACCCTATCTAGCTGTAATACCTCTTTTTTAAAAGTGTGTACTTGCATCCTGAGGTGCATATTTGACATTGGCCAGAATCCTGCTATTCACCGTGCAACTCCCACCCTCGTTTCTTTTACAAATTGCAATGCCTCACATTTACCTAATTAAACCCTATCTGCAATTTCTCAGTCCACTATCTCAGGAGTCCTGTGGATACTGTTGTATTATCGATAGGC
>NW_025126439.1:0-1098 GCF_004010195.1 Chiloscyllium plagiosum | reverse complement strand
CACACCAACGTCATTTATGAATACCACAAGTAACAAGGGGCACAGCAGTGAACTCTGTCTACAGTAGTGTATCCTGGTTTCCAGTCGCCCAAAGACTATTCTGCCGCCAGCTATGTACCTTAGTTGCCCTAAAACTTTTGGAATACCCACTAGTCTCTACTTTCCTGGTTTATCTCCACCAGACGTCCCATCAAGGGTGTTGTCCAGTCTACTGGCACAACCCCTGTGAACAGATTCTATTAAAACGTTTGCATCACCGCCGTTCCTCCCTTGTCTCCAACAGCAGCTTGAGATACAATTCACCCAAACATAGGGACTTTTCCAATGTTATACCAGCTAAAACCGTCAATCCCTATTCACATCTTTTGACAATCTGTAAAAGAGTTTTCGAGCCCATCTTCTCGAAGTCCATCTCTGAATCCCCAATGCAATCATTAGATCCATTGCTGCCTCCACCGAAATTTCGGTATGAAGGACATCTGGTCCGTCAGACTTAAAAATCCTCAATCCAGCCGTGTTTCTAAATATTACCTCGTTAGTATAATGATTAATTTTCGTCTTAATTAAGAAGGTCCCGTCGTCACTTGGTCTTTCTGGGAGCTTTTCTGGACCTGCCTCCATGCAGAAAAACGCAATATAACTGTTTAGTTTCACTGTCTGTTTTCTGTTCTCTACAATAAATTATCCTGTCCACATATTCACTGTTCCACATTTATTTTCATTTTCCTTTCAAATATCAACAGGAGCTTTTTGCGAATATTTGCACGGAACAAAAAAAAGAAAATCACATCAAGGGAACAGGCCCTTCTGGCATTCAAGTCTCCACCGATGTAGATCCTCTACCTAAACCTGTCGCCGATTTTCCAAGGACCTGTTCCCCGTGCTTCCTGTCCATTTATGTATTTGTCCAGATGCGTTTTAAATGACGCTATCGTGCCCACCTCTGCCACTTCCTATGGTAACATATTCCAGGCACTGACCACCTTCTGCTTGAAGAACGTTCTGAGCATATCCTCCAAAACAATATCACCTCTCACCTTGAACTCGTGACCCGTAGTAATTGAACCCCCACTTAGGGAAAGAAAGCACTTTGCCATC
>NW_025126437.1:0-1098 GCF_004010195.1 Chiloscyllium plagiosum | reverse complement strand
TGGCCCATTGTCAGTTTCCATAATGCAACCAGATAGACCCCACCATCCCCTCCTCAACAGCAGCACCCACTCAAAACAGACAGACTGCTTCACAGACAAACTATACTATATGAGCACACACTTGCTCCAAATTACTGCTGGGATGACTGAAAACATTCTCTTTCGGATCCCACCATGAACTCCATATTCCTAGATACCAATTGTATCCCTCTCCCTGGAAACCAGAAGTTTAGAACCTTAGTGCCAGATTTGATTGGCCCTGGATTGATCTTCCAATCACATAACTGCAACATCACTATGTCTCCTATTTCACCCCCATGTCACCCAAATCTGCCCCACCTCAGTTTACCCAGTGTGAAAGCCTCCATCCATATCTGTGTTAGTGACAGACTCACCAGGATGTAGCTGTGTGCCTAGAGTCCCCACAAGCAGTAAATGTGGCCTCAAGGCTGACCAATTGATGGGATGTGAAATTTCCATTTCCTAATTAGGAGTTGAGATGTAGTGATACACACAGGGGTATGTTTGTGTTGGGTCAAAATACCCCACTGGCCCTTGGTAGGTTCCTCCTTGTAGCACATTTGCGTGCCCTGAAGACTCTTCCATGAGAAACCGTTTTTAATAAAGTGCTACCGAGGTGGACATGTTAGTGGAGGATGAGATACCTGCACATCCCGTGTCAGGGTTGTGTGCATTAATAAACTTGTCCAGTTGTGTAGAAGGTCAGTGGCTTGCCTTGTTGTACCCCCCTAGTCAGACTCCCTCTGGTCTGGTAACCTCGTGATCCAGTACCTGCAGAATTTCTGGTTTTCCAAAGAACAGTTTTCCAAAAATCCCACTATTTTTAGACGATGCTTCCAAGATATTTAATGCTTGTAAAGGCAGATTAAAGTGCAGCAAGCATTTGAAAAGAGCTTAATGTCAAGGATATAATTTGGACACTAGCTCATGCCTGGCTAACAAAGTCACCCTGAGGACTGTCTTGACTGTCATTCATTTCAGAGGAAGTGGTCAGGTCTATGTCCACGACAAAAAAGGCAAATTATTAAAAAAAAGACCAGGACTCATGAGACAAACCAAGCTGCAAGACTGGCTCAA
>NW_025126436.1:0-1098 GCF_004010195.1 Chiloscyllium plagiosum | reverse complement strand
ATCAAAGACAGAAGTGGGAAGTCGAATGTGGACCCTGTGGAGATTGAAGAGGTGCTAAACAAAGGCTTGACTGATTTTCATCGGTTTCCACTCAGGAAAAGGAGAATATTGTAGAGGAGGAGAATGAGATGTGACATATTAGACTAGAAAGGATCAAGATTAGTTACGAACAGGTGTTATCAATTCTAGAAGGAGTGAAAGTAGACAAATTCCTTGGGCTGGATGGGATTTATCCGAGGATTCCCTGGCAAGCTCGGGAGGAGATAGCAGAGCCTTTGGCTTTGATATTTAAGTCGTCATGTCTACAGGTTTAGTACCAGAGGACTGGAGGATTGCAAATGCTGTGCCCTTGTTCTATGACTCTACGACTCTAGAGATGACCCAGGTATTTATAGACCAGTCAGCCTTACATCTATTGTAGGAAAAGTTTTGAAAAGGATTATAAGAGATAAGATTTATAATAATCCAGCAAGCAACAAGTTGATTTCAGATAGTTAACATGGTTTCGTCAAGGGCAAGTCATGTCTCACAAACCTCATTGAGTTTTTTGAGAAGGTGGCCAAGCATGTAGATGAGGGTAGGGCAGTTGACGTGGTATACATGGACTTCAGTAAAGCCTTTGATAAGGTTCCACACCGTAGGCTGTTGGAGAAAATGCATGTGATCGAGGGTGATTTAGCAGTTTGGAATAGAAACTGGCTTTCTGTAAGAAGGCAGCGAGTGGTGGTTGATGGAAAATATTCAGCCTGGAATCCGGTTACTAGTGGTGTGCCACAAGGATCTGTTTTGGGACCACTGCTGTTTGTCATTTTTATAAATGACTTGGACACAGGCATAGGTGGATGGATTAGTAAATTTACAGGTGACACTAAAGTCGGTGGTGTAGTGGACAGTTTGGAAGAATGTTACAGGTTGCAGGGGGGACTTGCAGAATTGGGCTGAGAGGTGCAAATGGAGTTCAATGCAGCTAAATGTGAGGTGATGCACTTTGGGAAGAATAACAGGAAGGCAGAGTACTGGGTCAATGGAAAGATTCTTGGTAGTGTGGATGTGCAGAGGGATGTTGCAACTCTACAAAACGCTAGTGCGGCCACACTT
>NW_025126435.1:0-1098 GCF_004010195.1 Chiloscyllium plagiosum | reverse complement strand
GCGAGTCAATCCCTGTCACAGAGTGTGATTCAACCCCTGTCAGAGACTGAGGTTCAATCCCTGTCACTGTCTGAGGGTCAATCCCTGTCACTGACTGAGGTTCAATCCCTGTCACTGACTGATATTGAATCCCTGTCACAGACTGAGTTTCAATCCCTGTCAAAGACAGAGATTCAACCCCTGTCACTGACTGAGATTCAATATCTGTCACTGACTGAGGTTAAATCACTGTCACTGGCTGCGATTCAATCCCTGTCACTGACTGAGGTTCAATCCCTGTCACTGACTAGCGTTCAATCCCGTTCACTGACTGAGGTTCAATCCCTGTCACAGACTAAGTTTCAACGCCTGTCACTGACTGAGATTCAATATCTGTCACTGACTGAGGTTCAATCCCTGTCACTGACTGAGGTTCAATCCCTGTCACTGCCGGAGGTTCTATCCCTGTCAATCACTGAGATTCAATCCCTTTCACTGACTGAGGGTCAATCCCTGTCACTATTTGAAGCTCAATCCCTGTCACAGACTAAGCCACCATCCCTGTCACTGACTGCGATTCAATCCCTGTCACTGATTGAGATTCAATCCCTTTCACTCTCTGAGGTTCAATCCCTGTCACTAACTGAGATTCAATCCCTGTCACTTACTGAGATACAATTCCTGTCACTGACTGAAATACAATACCTGTCACTGACTGAGATTCAATCCCTGTCACTGAATGAGATTCAATCCCTGTCACTGACTGAGGTTCAATCCCAGTCACTGACTGAGATGCAATCCCTTTCACTGACTGAGGGTCAATCCCTGTCACTAACTGAGATTCAATATGTGTTACTGACTGAGGTTCAATCCCTGTCACTGATTGAGATTCAATCCCTTTCACTTTCTGAGGTTCAATCCCTGTCACTAACTGAGATTCAATCCCTGTCACTGAATGAGATACAATTCCTGTCACTGACTGAGATACAATCCCTGTCACTGACTGAGGTTCAATCCCTGTCACTGACTGCGATTCAATCGAGGTCACTGACTGAGGTTCAATTCCTGTCACTGACTGAGATTCACTCCCTGTCTCTGACTGAGATTCAAAACCTGTCA
>NW_025126434.1:0-1098 GCF_004010195.1 Chiloscyllium plagiosum | reverse complement strand
CTGCTCCCTCCCTGGATTCATTCCAGTTGCTACAAGTGAACAGTGTTTCACCCACCCCTACCTCCCCTTCCCCCTCGCTGCTGGAGGATGGTATATGGAAAGGTGGAGACATTGCTTTACCCCCAGATGTTGCCCAGAGGGAGGGAGTTTCACTCTGAAACTGACAGGGCTGCATCCGCATTGTGACGTCAACAATGGAGGGCGGGCCGGACAGCTGTCCTGCAATTAAGGCACGTGTGGAGGGGAGGACACTTTGCAAATCCCACTCTCCTCCAAGTCTATGCAGTTTGAGTTCAAGCAAAGCAAGGGGTTTAAATTTACTATAGAAAACCTCCTTTGTGCCGTGGGAAAACTCCGGCCGCGGGAAATGCAGTGTTACAGATTCAAAGTAACAGAAGCAGGAGTAGACCATTTGGTCAAGCCTGCTCCGTCATTCATTAAGATCACAGCTCCACCAACCTGCACTATCCCGACTACCCTTAATTCCCCTACCATGCAAAAACCCATCCAACTGCGTCTTCAATAAACTTCATGAAGCTGTCTCAACTGCTCTCTTGGGCAGAGAATCCCATGGAGTCTCACAGAGTGACACAGATGTACAGCACGGAAACAGACCCAGCTCATCCATGCAGCCCAGATATCCTAACCTAATCTAGTCCCATTTGCCAGCATTTGGCCCAAATCCCCATAAAACCTTCCTACCCTCCAATCTCCAACCCTGGCAACATCCCTGTAAATCTTTTCTACACATTTTCTAGTTTCACAACATTTTTCCGATAGGAAGCAGACCAAAATTCCATGCAATATTCAAAACGTGGCCTGACCAATGTTCTGTACATTGGCAACATGAGCTCCCAACATCTATCCTCGATGCTCTGACCAACAAAGAAAGCACACCAAACGCCTTCTTTACTATCCAATCTGCCTGCGTCTCTCCTTCTAAGGAACTATCAACCTGAACTCCAAGGTCTCTTTGTTCAGCAACACTTCCAAGGAACTTACCATTAAGTGTAAAAGTCCTGCTCTGATTTGATTTTCCAAAATGCAGCACCTCATATTTATCTCCATTAACCTCCAACTGCCATTCCTCAGCCCATT
>NW_025126433.1:0-1098 GCF_004010195.1 Chiloscyllium plagiosum | reverse complement strand
CATGTAAATCTCAGTTAAGTCTGCAATCACGCATCTGCGATTACATTCGTCCGACCTGCAAGATTTATGATTTTTAAGCTAAACGTCTGTAACATAAGACTCAATAAAATAGTCTGATATTCTTATATTGAACATGTTCTAAGAATTTACACGGACCTTGGTCAGTGTGGATAATCGTCTCCAACACATTGTTTGTGACATACACATTAAAATGCTGTATGGCTGGTAACAAACTCAATAGCTCCTTTTCGATTGTGGTGTATTTCCTCTGGTGGATATTGATCTTTGAAAAGTGACCAACCGGCAGTTTAATCCAATCTTCATTTTCCTGCAGGAATACAGCTCCAAGTCAAATGTCCCTAGCATTGATGATGACTTTAAAAGGTTTTGCAAAGTTTGGTGTCGCCAAAACGAATTTGCTGGTGAATATCAATTTGAAATGGGTCAAGGTGAGTACTGCAGATGCTGGAGATTAGAGTCAAGAGTGAGATGTTGGAAAAGCACCGAAGAGCATGAAAATTGACGTCTCCGGCAAAAGCCCTTCATCAAGCATGAGGATAAGAACCTCGGGGTGGAGGGATAAATGGGAGCGAGTGGGGATGGGGGGAGGTAGCTGAGAGTGCAATAGGTGAATGGAGTTGGGATAAAATTGATATTTCGGAAGGGTGGATGGTGCAATTAGGTGGGAAGGAAGATGGACAGAACGGACCGGACATGAGGACGGTGTTAAGCTGGAAGGTTGAAACTCGTTAAGGTGGGGGGAGGTGAAACGAGGAAACTGGTGAAATCCACAATGATGTCATGGAGTGTCCCGTAGCGGAATTTGAGGTGCTGTTCCTCCAGACGTCGGGTGGTCAGAGCCTGGCGCTGGTGGTAGCCCAGGACCTGCATGGCTTTCACAGAGTGGGAGGGGGCATTGAAGCATTCGGCCACGGGGTGGTGGGGTTGGTTGGTGTGGGCATCATGGAGATGCTCTCTGAGATGCTCTGCGAGTAGGCGTTCTGACCCCATTGCAGAGGAAACAGTATCGGGAGCAATGGATATAGAAAATGACATGTGTGTAAGTGGTGTAACTTTGATGACGCGGAATGCTCCTTT
>NW_025126432.1:0-1098 GCF_004010195.1 Chiloscyllium plagiosum | reverse complement strand
TGTCCCTCCCTCTCTCTCTCTGTGACCCCTCTCTGTCTCTCTGTTCCTCTCTCGCTCTCTCTGTGTCCCTCTCTCTCTCTGTCTCTTTCTCGCTGTCTCTATCTCTCTCTCTCTGTCTCTCTGTCCCTCTCTCCCTTTCTGTGACCCTCTCTCCCTCTCTGTCTCTCTGTCCCTCTCTCTCTGTCTCTCTGTCCCTCTCCTTCTCTATCTCTGTGCCCCTCTCTCTCTCCTCTCTCTCTGTCCCTTGTCTCTCTGTCTCTCTCAGTCTCTCTGTCACTCTCTCTCTCAGTCTCTCTGTCCCTCTCTCTCCCTCTCTCCCTCTCTCTCTGTCTGTCCCTTCGATCTCTCTGTCCCTCTCTCTCTCTGTCTCCCTCTCTCTGTCTTTCTCTCTGTCCCTCTGTCTCTCTGTCCCTCTATATCTCTGTCCCTCTCTCTCATTCTATGTTCCTCTCTCTCTCACTGTGTCCCTCTCTCTCTCTGTTGCTCTCTCTCTATAACTCTCTCTGTTTCTCTGTCCCTCTCTCTCTGTCCCTCTCTCACTCTCTGTCCCTCTCTCTGTCCCTCTCTCTCTGTCCCTCTCTCTCTCTATGTCCCTCTCTTTCGCTGTCTCTCTGTCCCTCTCCCTATCTCTGTTTCCCATTCTCTCTGTTCCTCTCTCTCTCCCTGTCTCTCTGCCCATCTATCTCTGTGTCCCTGTGTCTCTGTCCCTCGCTCTCTCTGTCCCTCCCTCTCTCTCTGTGTGTCCCTCTCTCTCACTCTGTCCCTCTCTCTCTCTGTGTCTCTCTCTCTCTGTCCCTCTGTCCCCCTCTCTGTCTCTCTGTTCCTCTCTCGCTCTCTCTGTGTCCCTCTCTCTCTCTGTCTCTTTCTCGCTCTCTCTCTCCTCTCTCTCTCTGTCCCTCTCTCCCTTTCTGTGACCCTCTCTCCCTCTCTGTCTCTCTCTGTCCCTCTCTCTCTGTCTCTCTGTCCCTCTCCCTCTATATCTCTGTGCCCCTCTCTCTCTCCTCTCTCTCTGTCCCTTGTCTCTCTGTCTCTCTCAGTCTCTCTGTCTCTCGCTCTCTCTCTGTCCCTCCGTCTCGCTCTGTCTCTCTGTCTCTCTCT
>NW_025126431.1:0-1098 GCF_004010195.1 Chiloscyllium plagiosum | reverse complement strand
TTGCTGCCTCTAATCTTGAGTTGATGCCCTCTTGACCTACATTCACCTGTCAGTGGAAACATCCTCTCTACTTCTATTTTATCCATTTCATTCATTATTTTATATGTTTCCATTCTTCTGAATTCCAATGAATATAATCCCAATCTACTCAGCCTCTGTTAAGCCAAACCCCTCAACTCTGGAATCAACCTATTTAACCTCCTCTACACTCCCTCTCGTGCCAGTACATCTTTTCTCAACGAAGGAGATAAAATCTACACAGAGTACTCCAGGTGTGGCCTCACCAGAACCCAATACAGCTGGAACATAACCTCTGCTTTTAAGCACAATCCCTTCAGCAATGAAAGACAAAATTGCATTTGCCTTCTGAATTGATTGTTATATCTGGTGACCAACGTTCATGCAGAAGGGTACTCAGGTGCCTCTGCATAGCAACTAATACAACTTTTTAAAATTCAAGTAATAATCTCTTTTTAAATGTTACTCCAACCAAACAGTATGACATTACATTAATGAACATTATATTCCACATGACTGACCATTGCCCACTCAATGTATCTATGTTACTCTGCAAAGTTTCACAGTCTTCGTTGTTGTGATTCTGTTCGCCGAGCTGGGAATTTGTGTTGCAGACATTTCGTCCCCTGTCTAGGTGACATCCTCAGTGCTTGGGAGCCTCCTGTGAAGCGCTTCTGTGATGTTTCCTCTGGCATTTGTAGTGGTTTGAATCTGCCGCTTCCGGTTGTCAATTCCAGCTGTCCATTGCAGTGGTCGGTATATTGGGTTCAAATCGATTGATTGAATCTGTGGATGAGTGCCCTGCCTCTAGGAATTCCCTGGCTGTTCTCTGTTTGGCTCGTCCTATAATAGTAGTGTTGTCCCAGTCGAATTCATGTTGCTTGTCATCTGCGTGTGTAACTACTAAGCATAGCTGGTCATGTCGTTTCGTGGCTAGTTGGTGTTCATGGATGCGGATCGTTTGCTGTCTTCCTGTTTGTTCTATGTAGTGTTTTGTGCCGTCCTTGCATGGGATTTTGTACACTACATTGGTTGTGCTCATGCTGGGTATCGGATCCTTCGTTCTAGTGAGTTGTCTGA
>NW_025126430.1:0-1098 GCF_004010195.1 Chiloscyllium plagiosum | reverse complement strand
GAGCTGGGTCGACCAATCTAGATGGTAGATTGACATTCCGCTTGATAAGATCCGGCCCATTTTGACCGCCTGTAGTTATTTCTTTGTTTATTGCCCGCCCCAGGGTGATGTTATTATTTGGTGGCCGAGAGACTAGGCCTAGCAGAAAATCTTTTCTTAGAATTTCTAATTTACACCCGAATGGATTCATACTCATTCTTCCTACTACCCATAACACTTCGCAACACCGCCCTGATATCAGAGCGACGCCACCTTCTATACTCTCCGATCTGTCCTTCTGAATAGTCTGTTAACCCGAGATATTTACCTCCCAGTTGTGACCATCCTGTAACCATGTCTCTGTACTGGCTCCTAAATCATATTCATTTGTGATGATTTGTGCCAGTACTATCTAACCTTGTTCCGAATGCTGCCAGCATTTAGGTAAAGTGTCTTTATGATAGCTTTGTTACCCTCATAATTTCCAACGTCTCAAATAATATTTCCTGGGTTTCCCTTCCTTTTTGCTTCTTGTTTATCCTCACCTGTCTATTGACAACCTCCCACCTCAGTATCCAAGGCCCGATCACACCTTCCAGGTGCAGTAACACTTTCCCTGCCTTCGCACAATCCCGTTGAGTACATTCATTGGTTGCTCGATGGTCTCCACTACCTTGGCAAACGAAGTGTGGACTGGGGAACCACTTTGCAGAACATCCAAATTCTGTCTTCAAGAAGACATGGAGCTTCCACTCCCCTACCCCTTGAACAGCCCACCCTGTTCCTTGGCCAACATCTCTGTCTCAGGATTACTGTAGTGCTCCAGTGAAGCTCAGCATATGCTTACGGAAGAACACTTCATTATCCTTGTGGGTATTCCGCTGCCCTCCGGACTCCATATCCATTTCCATATTTTTGGGTCTCAACTCCTCCATCTCCTAGCTCCTTACTGCACCAACAGGTCTTGTTATCACATAGTCAGCCATTGCATATACCTATGGGTGGGGTGGCAAGGAGAGGTGGGGAAGGAGGGGGAAAGCAGAGAGGGGAAAGGACGGGGGAAGGAGTAAGTGTTGGGAGGGAGGAGAGAGGAGTGAAGAGGGGGCATGAGATGGGGAA
>NW_025126429.1:0-1098 GCF_004010195.1 Chiloscyllium plagiosum | reverse complement strand
AACTTTTACAACAGCCAACAATATCAAATATACATCAAATGAAGCATCATACGTCTACGTTTTATATCAATGTCCCCAACCCTTAAATGCTGCTCAGTTCCATTAGAAATTACCCTTTTAACTGTGAACATGAGGAGAGAAGTAATCCTTTTCTCGGGTGCAAACTGTAAACGTGCCAAACTGAAGGAATACACAAGGAAAACGCTCTTAAGAGAAAAAAAGAGTAGCTGAGCACCTTTGGAGACTCTGCTCCCTCCCTGGATTCACTCCAGTTGCTACAAGTGAACAGTGTTTCATCCACCCCATCTCCCCCTCCCTCCCCCGTCCCACTCTCGGAGGATGGGGAATGGAAAGGGAGTGACATTGCTTTGCTCCAAGATGCTGCCCAGAGGGAGGAAGTTTCACTCTGAAACTGACAGGGCTGCATCCCCGTTGTGACGTCAACAATGGAGGGCGTGCCGGACAGCTGCCCTGCAGTTGAGGCGCGTGTGGAGGGGAGGAAACTTTGCAAATTCCTACTCTCCTCCAAATCAAGCAGTTTGAGTTCAAGCAAAGCAATAGCTTTAGTTTTAGGCTAGAAAACCTCCTCTGTGCCATGGGAACCCTCCTCCCACAGGAAATGCAGGGTTTCAGATTCATAGTAACTGGAGGAGTAGGCTATTTAGGCCAAATCCTCCAACCCTGGCAACATCCTTGAAAATCTTTTTGGAACCATTTCCAGTTTCACAACATCTTTCCGATACGAAGCAGACCAAAATTACATGCAATATTCCAAAAGTGGCCTGACCAATGTTCTGTACAGTGGCAACATGAGATCTCAATGTTTCTACTCGATACTCTGAACAATAAAGCAAAGCATAACAAACGCCTACTTCACCATCCTATCTGCATGCGACTCTACTTTTAAGGAGCTATCAACCTGCACTCCAAGGTCTCTTTGTTCAGCAACACTCCCGGGGACCTTACCAATAAGTGTAAAAGAACTGTTCTGATTTGCTTTTCCAAAATGCAGCACCCCACATTTATCGAAATTAACCTCAATCTGCCACTCAGCTCATTGGCCCTTCTGATCAAAATCCCGTTGTAATCTGAGGTAAT
>NW_025126428.1:0-1098 GCF_004010195.1 Chiloscyllium plagiosum | reverse complement strand
CCAACTTCTTGAGCTTCCATGTCTCTCTGCACACTAAATTCTGTCAACACTATTTTGTCTAATATCTCATCCACCTCCTGACAGTTAAGGTGCCCTATTCTCTACCAAGTTACTCTTTAGCCCTTATTGAAACTTGAGTAAAGGTTTCTGAAAATTCAAATAAACCGCATCCTTGGTACAACCGCTCCTACACCCGTATCTATACTGACATTTATATTCTCACCAATAAAAATAAAATCCAACAGGCTCAAAAACACATTCTCTTTTTATTAAAAGCGTTTCTAAGGGTCCAGTTATTGTTCATTGACATATCCTTTCAAACATATTTCAGATCCTGACCTACTATCAGATTAACACTGTTTGGTTTCAGACTGGCAGCAGAAAGGGTTATGGGAGTTCGTGTTTATCTATCTGAAAAAGGTAGCTTACAGGTTCAACAGGCAATAGATGTTTTGGAAATAAGTAGGGTCGTGGAGACTGAAGGACATTATGGAGATAGGGAGTGATGTGGGGACTGTATGAGATTATGGACACAGAGAGTGCAGTGGTGACTGAAGAACATTATGGAGATAGGGAGTGCTGTGGGGCCTGAAAGGGGCCAAAGAGATCTGCAGGGCTGTTGGGCCTAAAGGAGGTTGCACAGATCAGGAGGATCGTGGGGATTGAAGGAGGTTACATTGAATGGGAGGGTCGTCGGGTCTGGATGAGATTATGGAGATAGGGAGGGTCATGGGGCCTTTTAGGGGATATGGAGTTAGGGAGGTTTGTAGGGTATGATTCAGGTTACATTGATAGGAAGAGTCGTTGGGACTGAAGGAGTTTATGGAGATAGGGAGGGCTGTGGGGACATGAAGGAGGTTATATAAATAGTAAGCTTATAAAGAAGCACAGGAAAGAAGAGCAGGTATCGGCCATTTGACCACAGAGTCGGTCGCACCATTCAATATGATCACGACTGATCATTTAACCCAGTACAGTATTCCTGCTTTCACACCTTACTCTGATATTATAGTGACTACTGGCATTTAGTGATACAGCGGGCTGTAGTAACTGGGACTGGGTGGGGGTGGGGGTGGTGTCTTACAGAGATAGGGAGGG
>NW_025126427.1:0-1098 GCF_004010195.1 Chiloscyllium plagiosum | reverse complement strand
TTGAGATGTTGCAGCGATTGGAGTCAGAGTTTTTGGGCAGTAGAAATATGAATAAGATGATAGCAGAGAAGCTTGTCTCAAACTGCTAAACAAATCTCCGATAAGAGACGTTTGTTAAATAAGAAGATTAGGAATAATGATAAGAATCCAGAGGCAGAGGTTTTTCGGAATGTTAGTGGGGAGGAGGAAGGAGAAGACAATGAGTGGATCTTAAATAGGACATTGGAGAGGATGGATGATATTCAGGATGACACAAATATTTCAGATTGCCCAAATGGGTCGGTAACAGAGTTAATTAGTTTGATGGAAGGAGATTTGGGTAGAAATAAAACGGGCAGGAAGGACCACGAAAGGATTATGAAAGTGATCCTGGATAAAATAGGAAATAAAAAGAAGGAAAGCACTAGTATTAAGATAAAGGATAAGAAACGGGAAAATGTTGAATTAAGGGACAGTGGATTAAGGAAAAATAGGAAGAGTAATGCAGCAAAGAAAAGGTATAGTGAGAAGAAGGGTAAATTTAAAGAAATACAGGTCTTGTATAAAACTAAAAGACAGTATTTGGCTGGGACTCCAATGGGGGCTCCAGTTAGGAGTAAATGCCCCCTGGATAAGAAGGAATTAGAAGATCATTTTAAGGAAAGGTTAATGAATATAAATGAGAGGAATAACCTAAGAGGGTTCGCTAAATATAAGAGTCAGGAAGAAGGGTCCCAGTTCGTTGCTCTAACCGGTCCCATAGCGGTGGAGGAAGTCGATCGTGCCATTAAGGTGATGGATGTGAAAACCGCTGCGGGGCCGGATGGGGTGACGATGGGAGATATAATTAAAGTTTTTAATCAGGATAATTCGCTGCTGCCCAGGTTATAATATTTGGGTTATAAAGGGTAAGATTCCAGACCAACTTAAGGTCAGTAGGACAGTGCTTATTCCGAAAGTGAGCAACGAGGAAGATCTGAAAGATATAAATAACTGGAGGCCGATTACAATCGGCCCGATATTGCTCAGAATTTTTACCAAAATTATGGCCAATAGGTTGAGTAAAGCAATTACTCTAAACAAGCAACAAAAAGGGTTTATGACAGGTATCTCGGGGTG
>NW_025126426.1:0-1098 GCF_004010195.1 Chiloscyllium plagiosum | reverse complement strand
CGGCCCTGGTTACCACGTCCTCCTGCTCCGATATCCGGCCCTGGTTACCACGTCCTCCTGCTCCGATAACCGGCCCTGGTAACCACGTCCTCCTGCTCCGATAGCCTGGCCCGGTTACCACGTCCTCCTGCTCCGATAACCAGCCCAGGTTACCACGTCCTCCTGCTCCGATAACCAGCCCAGGTTACCACATCCTCCTGCTCCGATAACCGGCCCTGGTTACCACGTCCTCCTGCTCCGATAACCAGCCCAGGTTACCACGTCCTCCTGCTCCGATAACTGGCCCTGGTTACCACGTCCTCCTGCTCCGATAACCGGCCCTGGTTACCACGTCCTCCTGCTCCGATAACCAGCCCTGGTTACCACGTCCTCCTGCTCCGATAACCGGCCCTGGTTACCACGTCCTCCTGCTCCGATAACCGGCCCTGGTTACCACGTCCTCCTGCTCCGATAACCGGCCCTGGTTACCACGTCCTCCTGCTCCGATAACCGGCCCTGGTTACCACGTCCTCCTGCTCCGATAACCGGCCCTGGTTACCACGTCCTCCTGCTCCGATAACCGGCGCTGGTTACCACGTCCTCCTGCTCCGATAGCCTGGCCCAGTTACCACGTCCTCCTGCTCAGATAACCAGCCCTGGTAACCACGTCCTCCTGCTCCGATAAACGGCCTGGGTTACCACGTCCTCCTGCTCCGATAACCGGCCCTGGTTACCACGTCCTCCTGCTCTGATAGCCTGGCCCGGTTACCACGTCCTCCTGCTCCGATAACCGGCCCTGGTTACCACATCCTCCTGCTCCGATAACCAGCCCAGGTTACCACCTCCTCTGGTAATGACCACCAACACAACACCCCACCCAAAATGCCACTAAGCTGCCTCCCAGTAATGCTCCCTTATGTCCGTTACAAAGGTAACCAGTACCCTCGCAGTCTTGTTCCTGAGGTTATCACCATTTACAACTGTCAATAACCCCTAACCTGTTGCTACAGTAACTAAAGGTGACGCCTGAAAAGATTTTCAATCTGTAATTGTGGTTAATATGTTCATTAACAGCCCAGCTCCTACTACTATAGGAACTCACTGGTCAGAACCTGTCTC
>NW_025126425.1:0-1098 GCF_004010195.1 Chiloscyllium plagiosum | reverse complement strand
ACAGAACGTTAGTTCCTCTGCATGCGTGATTTCATTTTTTCACACACTACAACACCTTCTATAATTACAAATCACGACATCCCTAATCCCCTGCCCCGCAATGCCATGTTTGACGAGGAACCAAAGAGCATATTTGTGCTGCTCTCCCCCAGCACTGTCTGATAGTAGAAGATGCGTAAGTCGAGGCACCAATCGACATAACCCAGCATGGGGTGTGGGGAGGGTCGAGGCACCAATCGACATAACCCAGCATGGGGTGTGGGGAGGGGTGGGGGGGTTGATATCGCTGCCTTCTGGGAGCATGGAGTCAGAATGGGAATAAGTTGTTAATAAACCTCAGCACTGTTTTCCCTCCCCAAAGCAACAAAAAGTCCTTTATTAAAATAAAACATATAACTAGTTTATTGTTAACACATCTGGCATAAAGCTGGTTCATTGGTTTAAGGGAATAATTTTCGCCTCGGGGAAAGAACGCAAATGTGGACAGGGCTGGGTTCAAATGCTATTTGGTTCAGTTATTCATGAAGGAAGCGTGATTTCAATTCTGATCAAGACACAAAAGCTGAAAACATGCAGAATCGCCTACGAGAATTACTTCGTTGATGCAGTTATTGAGCTAACGGTATGGTGGCACTCTCGTCAGCACTGCTACTTCACAGCCTCATATAATCCAGGTTCGATTCCAGCCTGGGGCAATTATCGCTATGGACCTTCCTTCCACAGTCCAATAATGTGCAGGGAAGGTGGTTTGGCTATGTTCAATTACCATAATGTTGGGTGCGTGAGAGGGAGAGAAATGGGTCGGGGTGGCTTACTCTTCCTAGTGTCGGTGTGGACTTGATGGCCCGAATGGCCTGTTTCCACACTGTTTGGAATCTGATGTAATGAATGAACTCTCGAAGTTCCAATAATCCAGCTACGTGCACGGCCTAGGCAAAATACCTTACTGTGTCTCAAGTTATGTGCTTTCACGTTATGATCCGTGTGTCCGTGATTACGGTGGTCTTCCTAGACTTACTCTGAAACACATTGTTCCCAAGAAGTCTGCTTGGCCCATAATTATCCGGTCAATAAATCGAAGCTATCCTCTGCTAGTCG
>NW_025126424.1:0-1098 GCF_004010195.1 Chiloscyllium plagiosum | reverse complement strand
GACAGCTCTTTGAAGGTGATTAAAATTCAAATCCCAGAACGTGTTTACCGTGAATGCGGCGGGACAATGTGACATTCCAGTAAGGTCTGCCTTACTTTCCAACCTCCTAATTATGAGAGAAACATAATATACAAAACCTGAAAGAGCTCAGCCACTGAATTGTAGATTTGCAGCGTTGGATCAGTATCCTGCCTGTCCCGGCCTATCCCAAAATGAAGGGTTTCTCAAATCTCACACTGATCTTCTGTGGGTTTAAATTGTGTGCTGTCTACAAATATAAAAGAATAATGCACCTGCAATTAAACAAAGCTCTTTCTGGAACTTTGTGTGTCTGTTGGTTTAAGTATCTTTCAACAGGATTGCAGATAAATGAGACAGTGAGAGATAGGCAGCACTGTAACCAGAATGGCAATGCAGTATAAAAGCTATATTAATATCTTCAGTGAAAGGGAAAAACAGAGGAGGATAGTTCTCAAACTAGGACCGTGGGGAGTAAGTAAAGTCGTTTACCATCATGTTAAATTCCTGATGTTTCTGTGCAGGAGCAGCCAAACACTCTCGACAATACTGTTTCAGAATTTCTCACAATTTTAAACCCAAACATTGTGCCTTTTCTATTCTTATTGCAAATCACCTTCCGGAATATTCTCTTGCACCTGCCAATGTTTTCAATATAATTCTCATAACACTGACAGCAAAGTAGATGACATGATGGAATGTAGCAAACTGTTACACTCAGTACCTTCATGTTGCAATGTAATAATATCCAGTCAGAAACCCGCCCTAGGTCAGGGACAAAACCTCCCTGGGTCTGGAAGTCGGGACTGGGCAGAGAACGGGGATTTCGTCTGTCACTGAGTTCGTTTGGAAATCTATGCTGCACATGGACATTTCTCCATATTATATTCAGGTTCCATGTGTGGGTGGGTATGTGTGAAGGAGAGAGTTTAAACTGAGTTTAACTCTGCGTCTCTGCTTCAGGATTCCCTGTCCTTCAGATATTTGACTGCAACGCAGAGAGAGAGAGGGACAGAGAGAGAGTGGGACAGAGATAAAGTGCAAGAGAGAGGGAGACGGAGAGACAGAGAGAGAGGGAGA
>NW_025126423.1:0-1098 GCF_004010195.1 Chiloscyllium plagiosum | reverse complement strand
CATCAGCCTGGAGGCAAAGGGACCCGTTTGATTGTAGACGCAGTGAGGTTTTCAAATGTGTCCCTGTATTCAGGGATTTATTAAAACAATTGGAGCTGGAATAACAAATGGGAAGGTTTGATTTACGGGCAAAAATGTGACGTAACCCATAAGAAACCCTCCCTCCCCAAACACACAGAGACACATCCATAAGGACAGATGGTTTCTGGAACTTTCCCACACACCCTATCACTCGAGAGCAGACACAGGTCACTCATTCCCAGTTCCTAATACGGAGGGTGGAAACGTTGCTGTCCTGAAGGATTCCCTTACAGTTTCCTGAAGACAAACGGAGTTTGGGAATTCCTGTATTTCGGTTTAAATTGTGATCGATCCTGTGTCGTGAAGAAATGTAAACGCAGGGAAAACATATTCACCCCTTTAACTGCCTCAGAGGCCTTCAGAACTGTGTCTCCTTCTCCCTGGAACGGGATCTCTTCTGTCGGGATCTTATCGTTTGTTCAATTCACTGACGTCCGGCCGTTCACAAACAATGTCAGGGACAGAACGTTCCGGGGAATGTCAGTTATAGAATGTCGGTGACATAACGTTCCGGGGAATGTCAGTTATAGAATGTCAGGGACAGAACGTTCCGGGAAATGTCAGTTATACAATGTTGGGGACAGGAAGTTCAGGGGAATGTCAGTTATAGAATGTCAGGGACAGAAAGTTCCGGGAAATTTCAGTTAAAGGATGTCGGGGACAGAACGTTCTGGGGAATGCCAGTTATAGAATGTCAGGGACAGAAAGTTCCGGGGAATTTCAGTTAGAGAATGTCGGGGACAGAACGTTCAGGGGAATGTCAGTTATAGAATGTCAGGGACAGAATGTTCCGAAGAATGTCAGTTATAGAATGTTGGGGACAGAACATTCCGGGGAGTGTCAGTTATAGAATGTTGGGGACAGAACGTTCTGGGGAACTCCTTGACCTGTCTATCACCTTTCCCTCCTACCCACCCCACCAACATGATGTACTGTGCCTGGGCATACTGTAACATTAATGGGGTGAGAGACGGAAGGTCCAACCACAGGAATGGGAACTAAAGGCATTGCCAGATC
>NW_025126422.1:0-1098 GCF_004010195.1 Chiloscyllium plagiosum | reverse complement strand
TCTCTCTCTCTCTCTCTCTGTCACAGGGGGAGAGGGATGTCTCTCTCACTCTCTGTCCTGGGGGAGAGGGATCTCTCTCTCTCTCTCTCCCTCTCTGTCCCAGGGAGAGAGGGATCTCTCTCTCTCTCTCCCTCTCTGTCCCACGGAGAGGGGGATCTCTCTCTCTCTCTGTCCCAGGGAGAGGGGGATCTCTCTCTCTCTCTGTCTCTGTCCCAGGGAGAGGGGGATCTCTCTCTCTCTTTCACTCTCTCTGTCCCAGGGAGAGGGAGATCCCCGTCTCCCTGGGAGAGAGAGAGAGAGAAAGAGATCCCCCTCTACCTGCGACAGAGAGAGAGAGAGAGAGAGATCCCCCTCTCCCTGGGACAGAGAGAGAGAGAGAGAGAGAGAGATCCCCCTCTCCCTGGGACAGAGAGCGAGAGATCCCCCTCTCCCTGGCACAGAGCGAGAGATCCCCCTCTCCGTGGGACAGAGAGAGAGAGATCCCCCTCTCCGTGGGACAGAGAGAGAGAGAGATCCCCCTCCCTCTGGGACAGAGAGAGTGAGATAGAGAGAGATCCTCCTCCCTCTGGGACAGAGAGAGAGTGAGAGAGAGAGATCCCCCTCCCCCAGGGACAGAGAGAGAGAGAGATCCCCCTCCCTCTGGGACAGAGAGAGTGAGAGAGAGAGAGAGAGATCCTCCTCCCTCTGGCACAGAGAGAGAGAGAGAGAGAGAGATCCCCCTCTCCCTGGGACAGGGAGAGGGGGATCTCTCTCTCTCTCTGTCCCAGGGAGAGGGGGATCTCTCTCTCTCTCTCTGTCGCAGGTAGAGGGTGATTTCTTTCTCTCTCTCTCTCTGTCGCAGGTAGAGGGAGATCTCTTTCTCTCTCTCTGTCCCAGGGAGAGGGGGATCTCTCTCTCTGTCCCAGGGAGAGGGGGATCTCTCTCTCTGTCCAAGAGAGAGGGGAATATCTCTCTCTCTCTGTCCCAGGGGGAGGTGGATCTCTCTCTCTCTGTCCCAGGGGGAGGGGGATCTCTCTCTCTCTCTCTCTGTCCCAGGGGGAGGGGGATCTCTCGCTCTCTCTGTCCCAGGGAGAGGGGGATCTCTCGCTCTCTCTGTCC
>NW_025126421.1:0-1098 GCF_004010195.1 Chiloscyllium plagiosum | reverse complement strand
ATTGACTTTGATCTTTACGTCATCATTGTTGACTGGATTAATGCCAGAAGACTGGAAGACAGCAAATGTTCTTCCATTGTTTAAGAATGGAATTTTGGGCAACTCTGGTAATTATAGACCAGAGAGCCTTACTTCAGTTGTGTGTAAGGTGTTTGAAGAGTTCATAAGTGATAGGATTTATAATCTTCTGCAAGGGAATCACTTTATTATTGATAGTCAATAGGGATTTGTGAAGGGTAGGAGGTGCCTCTCTCAGCTTATTGATTACACCAGTAAGTTGAGGAGCTGTGATCTGAAGTAGCAAACGGAGATTTTGCGGAAAGGTGTAAGGTAGTTCACTTCAGAATTAATAACAGGAATGCAGAGTACTCGGCTAGTGATAAAATTCTTGACAGTGTAGACGAACAGATATATTTCGGTTTTCTGGTGCATAATTACCTGAAATTTAGCAACTAGGTTGGTAGTATTACTCAGAAGGCATACGATGTATAGATGTTTATTAGTAGGGTCTTGAATCTTGGAGCCACGAGGTCATGATTCAGCTGTAAAAGGCAGTGGTGAGGCGGCACCTGGAGCATTGCGTGCTGTTTTGGTCATCGACTTATAGGAAGGATGTGGAAACTTTGAAAACAATTCAGGTGATATTAAGTAGGATGTAACCTGATGTGGAGAGAAGGTCTTATGATGAAAGACTGAGGGATGTGAGGTTGTTATTTGTTGGAGAATTTGAGAGGTGACTTGATCGAGATGTATAAAATCATCAGAGAGTTAGTTTGAGCGGAAAGTGAGATCGTTTTTCATCGGATGGTGAAGACCAACACGAGGGCACATAACTTTTAATTGAGGGGTGATAGACCTCGGACAGATATTGTGGGTGGTTACTTCACTCAGACCGCAGTAGGGGCGAGGAACGGACTGCCTGCACTAGTAGCAGACTCGCAGAAATTAAAGGTTTTTATTTAGCATTGGACATAGATGTGTATAATAATGGAATGATGTAAGTTAGATGGGCATCAGATTATTTGATTATTTTCACAGGTCGGCGCAACATCGAGGGCCGAATGATCTGCACTGATGTGGAATGATCTATGTTCTATG
>NW_025126420.1:0-1098 GCF_004010195.1 Chiloscyllium plagiosum | reverse complement strand
CAACTGTGTAGGGATTCTAATTCAATAAAAAAAATCTAAAAGAGACATGATAGCACCTCAGGCGGGAGAGCTTTACACGTCTCGAACAAAAAGGAATTACATGCAGTTCCCACAACTTTGTCAACTCGCAGGTCGGATCGCATTTTAACTTTTGTCAATGTCTTTAGAATCTGCGATTTTGCATCTCTCAATAAGCACCGTGGAATTGAGAAAAAAATAACTGAGTCCTTCTCATCGATTCTCTCATAGCTTTCCAACTCAGCTGGCAGACATGTTACGGTTGTTCATATCCAGGTGTGGAAAGCTCTACAAGAAAATGCACAGTTCAGGTGAAATTGAAGGAAAATGATAACCTGTACCAGTGTTATTGCCTAAGCCAGACCACCCAAAACACACTTATTCAGGTAGCCCTCGACCTAACTTTGCAATTTGTTTCTGTATATGTGCAATGAAAATTACCCGGAGTAAGATAGCATAATGAATAGTTGTTAAAACAGACAAAACATTATTCTTAAAATTAAACAATTAAGCACCAAGAACAGAATAAAAAAATCCCTACAGAACTCAACCTGTTCAGACTGAGTTATGCTGTTTCAAATAAACACAACAGTCCCAATAAGCACCTCCTTTTAATAACCAGTATAAATGGAACACAGGCTTACAGGTTGAAGTTGAAAGTCAGGAAAGAGAGAGTTTGCACACAGTTCCCTGATGAACATCCCAGAGCTGACCATTCCCCTTTCAGTATACAGGTCACTTCTAAAGCATAGTCACTTTGGTTGGAAGTCTCATCTGTTTACATCTCAACAAACGGCTTCGCAAAATCTGTACGAAACAAGACTGATCGGAGTCTGGCTCGATTTATTGCCCCTCTGAAAAACAAAAGTCAAAGTACAGAGTCTCCTTGAGACAAGGAACAGCTCTTAGTAAAAAACGATTAGCTTTGTAACACCTGCGCCATTAAAAAAGGAATCACCAATACCAAAAAAGGCTTCATTTTTAAACCTTCAAAACCCGGTAGGTACTCTAAACACACATATACACTATACTGACTATAAACATGCAAACATGCGCAAACACATGCAAATTCAGGCCACG
>NW_025126419.1:0-1098 GCF_004010195.1 Chiloscyllium plagiosum | reverse complement strand
CCTACATCCAGTGAATGAATTTTCAACAAAGCTCAGTCCTGTGTCATGTGAGAAAGAAGCAGAAGGTGACCATTCAGCCCCTCAAGTCCACTCCATCATTCAATAAGGCCAGTGTTAGTGATTTGTGTTCCATCTTCCCCCAACGTCCTTAAACAAGAATCTATCAACCTGTGTCTTAAAAATATTCATTGAGCCTACCTTCTGGGGCAGAGAGTTCCAAAGTTGCACAGCCCTCTGAGAGGAAATAAATCTCCTCATCTCTGTCCTGAAAGGGTGAATCTAATTTTAAAGCAGTTCTCTCGAGTTCACGTATGACCCACAAGAGGAAACATCCTTTCCACGTCCTCCTTAACAAACCATTCAGGAACTTAGACACTTCAGTCATATCACCCCTCACTCGCACAAACTCCGGGTGAAGCAAATCCAGCCTGTCCAACCGATCCACATTTTATTACTGTCTCGCCGGGTTGAAATGTTGTGTTGTGTTTATTATGCAGTGAATGTGTTGTTCCACTGTGTGGGGTCTAAGAGTCAACGTGAGCCATCCTAGCTTTCCTGTCCCATGGTGTTACATATATATTACATCACTGTGGTGATCCCATCCCTCCCTACTTCATATAACCAAAAATAATGGCAGAGAGAGATCAAGAAAAGTTGTGAGAAAATTTGTTGTCGCCTAAAAGGTACTTGGTCTGTTTGTAGAGATTGCATTGTAATTGAATTACCCAGTTAATGAAAAGTTACTGACAAAATATTTTAAGCGGAGTTGCTGCTGGTGATGGAAATGCTGCTGGTTGGTATAAGAGAGGGCTGGGGTGAATACTGTACTGATGAGAAAGTTGCTGAAAATGTGTTGCTGGTAAAGCGCAGCAGGTCAGGCAGCATCCAGGGAACAGGAGAATCGACGTTTCGGGCATAAGCCCTTCTTCAGGAATGAGGAAAGTTTGTCCAGCAGGCTAAGAACTTTCCTCATTCCTGAAGAAGGGCTTATGCCTGAAACGTCGATTCTTTGTTCCCTGGATGCTGCCTGACCTGCTGCACTTTACCAGTAACACATTTGAAGGTAATTGTCTTTCCATATAGCTGTTGCCCTTGTCC